>NC_060125.1:211077984-211381014 GCF_021461395.2 Schistocerca americana | reverse complement strand
ATCATTACTAAGCTCACTGCGTATTAATGTGGACTCTTGTTAAGTCAAACGGTATCTCCCCACCTCAACTGCATTAAATAAACATTTTATGGGTGGGAGACTTCATAACTACTAACAGTAAACTTAAACTTATTTATCAGATGGCTTACAGGAAGCTTCACTCAAACCCAGAACGCCGACATCGCCCCAGATGGTGCCATCATTGCAGAACTACTCTAACGGAAGAAAATCACACATCAAAATATAATTAATGTAGAGTAGTGGAATAGTCTGTAATACTCGCCAGGGTAGCTGAGGGATCTAACGCGCTGCTTCCTGGACACGGGTAGGCGCGCCGACTCCAGATGGAATCCACCCGGTGGACTAACGACGAGGGCCAGTGTGCCAGCCACCCTGGATGTAGTTTTAGGCGGTTTTAACATCCTGCTGGGTGTATATCGGGCTGGTCCCCACGTTTCGACTCAGCTGCACGACTCTCAGACATTTGAAACACGTTCGCACTGTTTCATGGATTACACTACACGCAGACAGTTGTGGTACACACATTACATCCCGGGGGGTACGGCGACTGGAAGGGCATCCAGCCACCCCTTAAAATTATACTACCGACCATTAAAACTGCTACACCACGAATGTGACATGCTACAGCTGCGAAATTTAGCCGACAGGAAGAAGATGCTGTGATATGCAAATGATTAGCTTTTCAGAGCATTCACACAAGGTTGGCTCCAGTGGCGAAACCTACAACGTGCTGACATGAGGAAAGTTTCCAACCGATTTCTCGTACACAAACAGCAGTTAACCGGCGTTGCCTGGTGAAACGTTGTTGTGATGCATCGTGTAAGGAGGAGAAATGCGTACCACCACGTTTCCGACTTTGATGAAGGTCAGATTGTAGCCTATCGCGATTGCGGATTATCGTATCGCGACATTGCTGCTCGCTTTGGTCGAGATCCAATTACTGTTAGCAGAACATGGAATCGGTGGGTTCAGGAGGGTAATACGGAACGCCGTGCTGGATCCCAACGGCCTCGTATCACTAGCAGTCTAGATGACAGGCATCTTATCCGCATGGCTGTAACGGATCGTGCAGCCACTTCTCGATCCCTGAGTCAACAGATGGAGACATCTGCAAGACAACAACCATCTGCACGAACAGTTCGACGACGTTTGCAGCAGCATCGAAAATCTGCTCGCATACCATGGCTGCGGTTACCCTTGACGCTGCATCAAAGACAGGAGCGCATGCGATGGTGTACTCAACGACGAACCTGGGTGCACGAATGGCAAAACGTCATTTTTTCGGATGAATCCAGGTTCCGTTTACAGCATCATGATGATCGCATCCGCGATTGGCGACATCGAGGTGAACGCACATTGGAAGCGTGTATTCGTCATCGCCATACTGGCATATCACCCGACGTGATGGTATGGGGTGCCTTTGGTTACACGTCTCGGTCACCTCTTGTTCGCATTGACGGTACTTTGAACAGTGGACGTTACATTTGAGATGTGTTACGACCCGTGGCTCTACCCGTCATTGGATCCCTGCGAAACCCTACATTTCAGCAGGATAATGCACGACCGCATGTTGCAGGTCCTGTACGGGCCTTTCTGAATACAGAAAATGTTCGACTGCTACCCTGGCCAGCACATTCTCCAGATCTCTCACCAATTGAAAACGTCTGGTCAATCGTGACCGAGCAACTGGCTCGTCACAATACGCCAGTCACTACTCTGGAAGAACCGTGGTATCGTGTTGAACTTGCATGGGCAGCTTACACACGGCATCCAAACTCTGTTAGACTCAATGCCCAGGCGTATCAAGGCCGTTAATACGGCCTGAGGTGGTTGTTATGGGTACTGATTCCTCAAGATCTAAGCACCCAAATTGCGTGAAAATGTAATCAAATGTCAGTTCTAGTATAATACATTTGTCCAATGAATACTCTTTTATTATCTGCATTTCTCCCTGGTGAAGCTATTTTAATGGCCAGTAGAGTAACATGCCAAAACCGACTAACCGTAACAGCAGATACTGCCAGTCGGGATAAATGCTTGGAAAGAGAGAGAGTGAAATTTTCTGTAATACGTTTGTCAAAGTAACATATTTAAGCGATAAAATTTGCAAGATCACATGTTAATGTAAGTACGGGATAAGTCATTGCAATTGTGAAATGCTGGTACATTAATAACTGGTGTAACCGCTAGATTATCGAATGCAAGCAAGCAGACGCACATGCATCGTGTTGTACAGGCGCCAGATATCAGTTTGTGGTATGGAGTTCTATGCCTGCTTCACTTGGTCGGTCAACTGAGTAACAGTTATTGCGGGTTGTGGATGATGCTGAAGTTGTCGCCCAATGATGTTCTCGACTGGAGACAGATCTGGTTCAAATGGTTCAAATGGCTCTGAGCACTATGGGACTTAACATCTGAGGTCATCAGCCCTCTAGAACTTAGAACTACTTGAACCTAACTAACCTAAGGACATCACACACATCCATGCCCGAGGCAGGATTCGAACCCGCGACCGTAGAGGTCACGCGGTTCCAGACTGAAGCGCCTAGAACCGCACGGCCACACCGCCCGGCCGACAAATCTGGTGATCGAGCAGACGAAAGCCACAGTCGTCACTCTGTAGGGCAGCTGGGGTTGCAAGAGCAGTATGTGGCTGAGAGTTATCCTGGAGGAAAAACATGCTGTTGTCGAATGGCAGCACAACAGGTAGAATCAGCAGAATTGTGTATAACTTTGCAGTGCGGATGCGTGGAATAACTAAGATAGTGCTCCTGCTGTCGTACGAAATCACACTCTCCACCATTACGCCCAGTCTCGCTCAGGTGTGTCTAGCAAGCAGACATGTTGTTCGCTGCCCTTAATTGCACTGAGGCAGAAACAGATTTCATCAGAAAACACATCAGAGCACCTCCATGCTCCCCAATAAGCTGTCGCTAGACACCACTGACGTCCGAAATGGCGGTGGTTTGTGGTCAGCGGAATGCACGCTACGGGGCTGAGCTGTCCTTGAAGTAACCGATTTGTAACAGTTCGTCATGTCACTGTGATGCCAACTGCTGCTCACAATCCAGTTGCAGATGCAGTACGATGTGCAAGAGCCATATGCCAAACACGAAGGACTTCCTCACGATAGTGCCAAATGGCCATCTGGAGAACAGTCTTCTTGTGGCCATACAGTCCCCTGACCACTGCTGTCAGCAGTCATGTACTTGGCTACATTCCTGCCAAGTGTTTCTGCAGTATCAGAGAAGGAACATCGAGCATCTCGTAGCCTCAATTACACGACATCGTTCAAACTCAGTGAGGTGTTGATAATGACATCCTTGTCGCCCTAAATGCATCCTTGAATAACTTCAACTCATTTCGTCCATTCTCAGAGGTAACTAGCACCCAAGTCCGGTAGGCCTAGAGCATGTATTTAAAGCTGCGCGACTGGCGCGAAATTTAGTAGATATCAGTTTTCACGTGTAGAAACATGCCTCCTATCTTTCGTTTCTGTCACACAACTCCTTGTTTTTGTGACCGTTTTTCATCAGTGTTTACTTCAGCAAACATTGCAGTATTACACATACGCCCATTTATTTTGAAACAGATGTGTTCCTCATACTTCCATAAAAGGAGATCTGGAGCACAACAGTTTGTTCCATAAACTGCATGCCATATTGGTATATTACACTGTGCACATGATCATATGTTGTAGTATTATATACATAACTCTTGTTACCCAAATTTCTGTTGATGAGGTCTTAATAATCCGGACAAGTGGAGGTCAGAGGCATACATAATTTCCTCAATAAACATTTTAAGTTCTTGGAATTACATGTGAGTATTATCATCTTACAAACGGTAACTAATGAAGATATAATCATTATTAGTGGATTAATGAAAAATTAATTAATTTAATGAAAAATTAATAGAACCTTTACGTCAAGCGTTATTGGGATTTTACAGTAGTAATAACTTTACTTTCTAGAAAAGTCACTTGGAAATGAATGATTGAATGAATGACTGCAATGTGTGCCCAAGAACATAGGGTGGTACACAATGTACCACACTACAGCCCCTTGCCCGTACTGACGTATTCTCCAACTCCAATTACCTGCCCCCCACCCCTTCCAAACCCAAGTGTTCTACCTTAAGCAGCTAGCTTACATACATCACTTACTTGATATTTCAGGACTTAATGCCTGATAGTGACACCACTGAACTGTGTCTTCATTTGAGCAACATAGCCTAGGATAGTTGCACCATGTACATCTTACATGATTTCTTAACAACAGATGGCAGGTTTAGAATTTTAATAACTCCTAATAAGTTTTGATATACCCATATTTCCTTATATATGTAAGTGGAATATATACGTACGTCACGTTGAAAATGTTGCATATATAGCCCATTTCACGTCGTTCAAATTTTCACATACTTCAAGTAGTAAGACTACATGTAATTAATAACATGTAATTAATTGTATTATGTATGTAAAGAAATATATATATATATAATTAATAATATTAATGTAATGTAGTAGTGCACACTTTAGGTGTATAGGGTAGCCTACTGATGTACCGTCTTGGAAATATTTATAGAATCTATTATGGTGGGCTTAGGTCTCCATACGCTGTATGTAGTGAGAGTACGTCAACATGAATTCAATGGACGTTCATGTAATACTGAAGTTTATGTTCAGACATCTAACATAGGCCATAGAAGTACCACACTATATCTACCCCGCCAGCCCCCCCCCCCCCCTCCCCCCCGCCAGCACGACTCGTGTACACTTGTTCTAAATCTGTTCCAATCCTCAGCTACCCCAGCACTTCCAACTCACCCTGCTTCCCTCCTCATAATCTTGATAGTCTGTCACCTGTCCCTCCCTTGCTATTCTCTCCCAGACCCCTCCATTGTTTTGCCACTACCCAACAGTCATCTCTACTGTGGGGACTTTCCGACTTTCATCTCTGAGGACTGTGGCAATCACGCCGCTTAACGCGGCTTGTGCAAGTTGTTGCATTGATGTAACGTCTTTAACGTAAGTCTTCAAGAACCAGTGAATAAAGATTTTAGAATACTGCAGCCTTCCGATGGTTTTGAGATATAAATTTTGTTGTGTATCTGAAATAATTATATCTACACTTTGAGTAGGATTATTAGAATGTATACCCGTAATAAGCTGTTAAAAGTGTGTATTGCAAGGCCACGTTAAGCATTTATCTAAATAAATATCAACCTCCCTTTCCTGGTAAAGCAAAGATCATTTATCTCACTGAGTAGTACCACTTTGTTACGATCCCTGGCACAGTTTTGACATATGTCAACGTCAGTTGATGACCGGAAGTGATGAACGGAGGTCACAGGAATATATTAGCTGTTAAATATGGAACACTGTGTGTTAATGCTTTTCACGGTGGCCTATATTGGCTATATTTTGTGTCTAGGTTATGTACTCGTATCCTTTAATACGAAAATACTCATATTTAATGACGTCATATCACAGATAGGTCAGATATATTTTAATATGCAAGTAAGGTCTGCGAATACGTAATACGGCTTCTCTCTACCCCGTACACTGTGTGGTGTGTATGCTTTATTAGTTTCCAGTTCAACACGCAGTTGAGAGTGGCTACAAAGTCAAAATCATGACTGTGTACAATAAATGAAAAATTAGCAGTGAATTGACAGAAGTATCTTTTAAAAAATTCTAGTGAATGTGGTCCCTCACAAAGGGAAAATCACAAACTATGCAGCTATTTTCTCATTCAGAAATCGCATTTGAATATTTGTTGCTTATGACTAGATTGTCTTAATTGTAAGAAGGAGAAATGCCAACCAGCATGACATTAGAATTTAGTTCGACAGCGGCAGTATTGTGGCGTGACAAGGCTGCAGTTTATCATTTCCTGATGTTGCTACCGTGCGAGGTGGCGCAGTGGTTAGCGCACTGGACTCGCATTCGGGAGGACGACGGTTCAATCCCGTCTCCGGCCATCCTGATTTAGGTTTTCCGTGATTTCCCTAAATCGCTTCAGGCGAATGCCGGGATGGTTCCTTTGAAAGGGCACGGCCGATTTCCTTCCCCATCCTTCCCTCACCCGAGCTTGCGCTCCGTCTCTAATGACCTCGTTGCCGACGGGACGTTAAACACTAATCTCCTCCTCCTCCTCCTCCTCCTCCTCCTCCTGATGTTGCTGCTCTTGTTAATCTGCATCTCATCACAATCTTGCGAACCAATGTGGAACCAATCGGTTCATGAGTGCCTTACTCAACACCATGCCGTAGTTCAATGGCCTCTCGCAGACAGAGCCCTAGATGATAGACATTTAGGAGTTTTGGCACTTCAGGATCGAGCAGAGAAGCTACTTACCTGAAGTCAGGAAATACGCTTATTTTCAGTATCACAAGTATCCACACAGATAGTGCAGCCTTGTCTGGAGCGTCCATAGTTACGCTTTCCTCGGTACAGCATAAGAGTCCTAGTTCTGCATACAGTATCACGACAGATGACTGCGTGTGGTGTCTCTGAGGAGCATGGAAGTTGGAAGTGTACCCATCAAGTCAAACGGGTCCAGCACCTAGCATGATGATGTAAGGTGTCATTAGGTACATAAAAAGGTCGTTTCTCGTTCACATATTTATCTGTACTGCAGATATTACGTTATTGACATCTGAAGAATGGTGACCGTGCCGTATCGCTGAGGTCTCAGTGGAATTCTCTTACTATATGATAAAGCAAGACCGATCGTCTCCAGTGCTGTCTTGGCGTACCTCAATATATATGGTGCTATACTGTGCCCTGGAAATTACATGGTACAGATAACCCACCCACTGGAAATATTTGGCCATGGATCGAGATCAACACAGCTCCAAAGCCGACAAAGGCCCATTAGGAGTGTTCGATAACTGTGCTTCATACACACTTGTACTCTGCCAGCATCAAAGTCTGATGTTAGTTCCATCACAGTTCACTGTCCATCCTGTTTTATCAGTTTCCCCAGCTTAGAAAGTCCGACATGTGTAACGAGTGGTGGCCACCCAACCCCACGATATCTTGATGTGGTTTCACCTTGTTTTCGCCATTCGTTGAAGACACTAACCACAGCACTCCATGAACACCCTACAAACATGCTTAATGATGCTACATGCACCTTTTGTGTGTCAGACCAGCAGGTATTCCTTGTCAGGAACCTGCTATCGCCAGGACAGGTTTAAACCAGTAGTAGATTGGTTGCCATAATGTTCTGTCTGAGCAGTTTATCACTTCCTAACATGCACCTGTCATGAAATGACCACAATGAGGAATGAAATATAATACTGGGTTTCTACTGACATTCTTTCCAAATGAATGGAACATGTATGTATGTTAGATGCAGTCTTCTACACACACATACACACACACACGCACACGCACACACACACACACACACACACACTATGAGTTGGCATCTGGATTTTTTGCACCAGATTTTTTATATATACGGTAGCATCATCTAGGGAAAAGCTGCAGATGATCGAACAACAGCAGTCACCCATTTGCAAATTCCTTACACCTGTGAGCAAGAGTCTCTAAACAACAGTTTGGTTCCACCTTCAGAAATAAGTGTGTCGCTTATAAAATAACTATCATTATTAATATTATTGCACATGTATGATAAGATATAGATTACTTTAGCCGAAATCCGATATGAAATAGAACGCAGAAAAAATAAACAGTTTTTGCAATACCACCTCACAGGAATATGTTGGAGAAAGTAGTAGCAGTCTGTGGATGGTACAGCAAGCAATGTATAATGAAAGGTTGTGCAGCAAGCTTTACTTGTTCATTACTCTGTAGAACTATTCATTTGCTTCCCTGATATTCTCGGCATTAAAACAATTGTCTTCTAGGTATTTAGTGAATTTAGACTTCCTGATACTGTAATGCAACTCGCTTATTGCCGTCAGCAATTCTGTTTCTGTAACTATTAATTCACAATCTTACAGTCGTCCAACAGTCTACCCATCCCGCTGATGGCGAACGGTACTTGGTACAGCTTTTAACGTTTTTTTTTCTGCCCACTCTTCTGCAGAGATGTCAAAACAGTGATGACTCTCTTATGCACAAGCAATTCCTAGCCTCGTATATGTAGGTTGGTGCCTAAATTCGTAGCGTTCTCCCATAACTTTAATAAACATAACAGGTACACATAACAGAGATTTTACTCATTAATAACGACCAGGAAGACTGTATGAAGTGATGGTACTCCATGATAACTCCCGCACGCTTTCTGGTAGATTGACACAGAACACTATACAGGAGTTGGGTTGGGAAGTCATTTCGCACCCACCTTATTCGCCTGATCTTGAGCCCTGAGATTTTAGTTTTTACCGCTCTCTATCGAACAACGAGCAGGAAATTCCTTTCCACATGGAAATGTGTTCCAAGCATGGCTCGACAAGTTTTTTGGCTAAAAAATTGGTGGTTTGTACAGTCACGGACGAAAAGTTACCCCAGCGTTGGCAGACTTTTGTAAATAGTGAAGGAGAATATGCTATTGATGACTAAATGTAATATTGCTAAACTAATGTGCCAAATGGTTGTAGGAAATGAAATATAATTTCATTGTAATCTGTGGTAATGGAATCAAATAATTTTCAGTTCATGCATCCCCATAAAACATGGAATCATTATTACCTTAATGGCATGTACAAGCTGCCTACGGCACGCTATTCTCAGATTGCAAAGGATTTGTAATGGACGATATGGAACTGTATAGAGCAAGTCAGTTTCTTTGAAGGAATGTTAAGATAATGATGAAATCATAACCATTATATTAAGAGTTGACTTTTTTAGGTATTACCTGTCTCACAATATTGTTGTAATATGTATCATTTTAACAGTTATCAGCTACATCGATTAGATATATTAACTTACACTGAATTTTGTGTTAACTCTGTCTTATTATTTCTGACTGTCTCTCTGTAATGGAATCCAAAGTATCTGGAATATGCCAAACAAATACTTACTTCTATGTCTCTCACGTCCAAAGTGTCACATAAACTACAACGTATTGCTGTATCTTATGGTAGTGCCACATTTTATTAGTGGAACACTAGAAGATGTAACAAATCTGCTGCAGAGAGACTGCATACACTAAGCCTGCCACAAAATGTATTGTGTCACTCGCTACTCCAGTGGCAACAATAAGCGATCCATATGATTTTTGCTGCAATATAACAAATTATGTTTCAACAGTCGTGCTGCATACATATTTTACACTAGAAATCTATAATGGGTGCTCATTTGAGTACGATGAACAACATTGTATCGATTTATTAAGACCACAGAAACAGTTTTTCAATGGGCCACTCATCATTCGGTAATATTTCCATATTTGATGTCATTGCTGTGAACAATGTTCTGGATTGCAAGAAATATGAGTCTTCTGCTTTAATATAATATTTCTGATTCAATAGCATTTAAAACGTTTGACAGTTTTCCACAGGGTCAAACATGATAATTACATTCCGTGGTAATAAATCAAAGCTTAAAACCATGGTCTTTAGCCGAGGAAGACCTAAAAGTTTCTACCAGATTCATATCAGGGCATAAAACACAATTGATAAAGTATCTAACAATTACTTCACTAACTCCTGGCCTTTTGATTTGACATATATACTGATCAGCCAGAACATTTTGACCACGTGCCTAATGGCTGGTATGCCCCCTTTTCGCATGGATAGCAGCGACACATCATGGTAAAGCAGCAATGAGGCCTTATTACATCCCTGGAAGGCCTTGGTACCACACCTGCACACACAGGTCACTAATTCCCGTCAATTCTGGGGAGGGGGTAATAAGCTCGGACTCCACATTCAATCACATCTCTGATGTGTTCGATCGGTTTAAGATATGGCGAGCTGGGAAGACAGCACATCAACATTAATTCACCACTGTGTTCCTCGAACACTCTATCACACTCCTCTCCTCGTGACATGGCGTATTATCTTGTTGAAAAATGTCACTGCCATTGGAAAGCATGATCGTCATGAAGGGGTGTACGCGATCAGCAGCCAATATATGGTAGTTGTTGGCCATCATGGTGTCTTTCACGAGCTACACTGGTCCCATGGATGCCCACGTTAATATTCCTCAGAGCATAATGGTGGCGCCGCCATCCTGTCTCCATCCTGCAGTACAGGTGTCGAGAAGCTGTTCCCCTGGAAGACGGCGGATTCGCGCCCTCCCATCGGCATGATGAAGGTACCGTATCGGAATTCACAGATCAAGCAATGCTCTGCCACTACGCTAACGTCAAGTGCCGATGGTAACGCGCCCATTTCAGTCTAGTTGCTGATGCATGGGTCGTCGGTCGCGGAAACCACTAGTTAGGAGTGTTCGGTGCACTTTGTCACTTTGTGTTGAAACATACTTGTACTCTGACCAGCATTAAAGTCTGATGTTAGTTCCACCACTGTTGACAGCCTGTCCAATTTTACCAGTCTTCCCAGCCTACAACGTCCGACATGTGTAATGAGGGGTCGCTGCCCAACGCCACATCATCTGGACCTGGTTTCACATTGATTTAGCTATGTGCTGAAGACACTCACCACAGAACTCCTAAAACACCTGACAAGTCGTGCTGTTTCCGAAATGCTCATGCCGAGCCTCTGGGCCATCACAATCTGCCCTCGGTGTACATGTAAGTATATGCAAAGATTAATAAAAAATTTTATATAGCAACATATTTGTTCTCATTTGCTATCCTATAAGGCATGAGTTAGTTATTTTATCATGCAACAGTGATTCTGACTCCACCATCTAACAAGTGTATGCACAAAGAGTTCACAGGAGCATTTAATCTTCTACCTACAAAATTCTACCCAGAAAAACTTCTTTAACACACAATCGTAACTGCCAAATCCATCCCATATATACAAAAAGGCATTGACTGTGGTAGACGTGGAGGATGTTATTGGTTTAGCTATTGAAATATAGTTTTATGCTTGATGATGCTTACAAAACCTTGCTCTATGACCGCCTAACAAAGACGACACTCATCCTCACTTTATCATAAGTTAATAACCGACAATACTGATCAACTGCAACTCCCACAGCTTCAAATGTACCCTAAATATCCTAGATGTTTGTAAAATATGCAAGTATTATTTGAGGAACTAACTGTATCCGACTGTAAACACCTAGCCTAATTGCAGTATATTGTGTGATTCGATAGTATCTATATGTCTGATAGTATTTTGGTCTACAGTGTTCTGGATTCCAAAGAAATATGTTTCTCCTCTTTTATATATCACTTCTGTATCGCCAGCACTTAATACATGTACACAGTGTATTCACGAACAATCAGTTCCTTAGTTATAAATCATAGCTTAAAACCATTATCCTTAGCCAGGGATGCTCTAAAACGTTCTACTACACACGTATCAGGCCACATTATAAACCTGATAAAATGGTTACCAATAACTTCATTAACTCCTGGCCTTGTGAACTGACATATTTGTTGTATTTCTTTACAATTGGATCTCATTCACATTAAAAAGCCTTATTTTAGTTTACTATACCATTAAGTGTTGATTCGAAGTTAAGGAACTCATACATTAACATTTTGTTCAACATCCAAACAAAACGCTATATCATAATCCCACCCATAACCCAAGAGGTGTCTACACAGAGCTGCTGCAGTATTACAGGCAGCTCATCCATTTTAACATCAGCAAGGGTATATAAAATAATTGTAATGTTATTAAAAGATTCTAACATACGGATGTGGTCAATGAATTATAATTATTATGTAACAGAGTCTGATATTCCCCATAGTATGCATTCCACTGCAGCCTCAGGTCATTACTATGTTTTTCTACCTTATACATTTATTAAATTCCCATATGTTGAGCAGTGGAATAGTGTTTGTATGTATGGCCTCTAATTCATCTTATCTTGTTCCTATAGCCAGTGTGTGAAATATGTGACAATGGCAGAAGAATTATCATGCAGTCTGTCTTGAATCATCATTCTCTAAAATTAATTGATAGCGTTTCACGAGAACTACATTGTCATTGTTCCACTGAGCCCCATTTCATGTTTAGATTAGAAACCAGCTCAGGGACTGCACATACATATGTACAAACAACTCTTAAGCTGACACATGAAACAGACCAACAGTCACAAATCCTGCACACATGTCCGAGCCTTATCAGTCCTGATTATTTTTTTGACTGGAAGACACACCTAGTATTAATGTCCACTAGTAGGTGTCTATAGATATTTTTGGGGAGAAAGCATATGTACAATATAGATTACACAGTATACTGTCAAATAACTAAAGGGGAACAAGTGCACCCATGTGCATTATTTGTACTGGGGTTACATATACCTGTCCCTCCTGAAATTCGATGTCAGTTCATTCCACCCTCGATTAGAAAGTGACAAAAATTATTTACACATGTACTAAAATCTTTGTTGTTTCTGTACTTTTACAGTAGATGTGGACTATGTAGTTGTACAAAGTAGCGCTGATCTGTAGGTGCTACAGTAATCAATGTATGATTACAAGTGCAGCAGTAAAGCTTACTTGATCATTTTTTCTGGAGAGCTATTAAGCTTCCTTTCCGTGTGTTCTGGCCATGAAATCTAATGTTTTCAAGATATACATCGAATTGCATCTGTGACTTTGAAATGCAGTTTGTTTATTCTATCATCACTTCTCTCTCTGTAATTGGGTAACCACAGTTTGACTTCAAGCAAATGCCGTGATGGTTCCTTTGAAAGGGCGTTGCCGATTTCCTTCCTTATCCTTCACTAATACGAGCTTCTGCTTAGTGTCTAATGACCTCAATGTCGACGGGACGTTAGACACTAATCCCCTCCTCCTCCTCCACCACAGTTCGGCAACTGTCCAACTGTATACCCAACCAGTACATGGCAAAACGTGCTTGGTACCGTGTTTGGACTTTTTTGGCACTTCCTTATTGCAGAGATGATAAAACAGTAACAATTTCCATTTGCAATTCATCGTTATTTCTATCACTACTACGAATTAGTGAGCAACAAAAATTAAAGATAAAGCGGTTCACTATTTCATTCCTATATATTTACAGGTGTACAATCTCAAGTAAAATGAAATACAATAGACGAATTTGGGACCACTGTATCGGATGGGTACATAAAATCATTTTGTTCATAACTGAAAATTTGTTTGGGTCAACTTCGGCTACAAATTGCGTAAACGAAATGGCTAATACGTACTGAAACACCAGAGAAACTTCATGTGACGACTCATAAGATTGACAGCCTGCTCCTCTAATAGCTAGCAATATACTGACACAGTAACATATTCGTGCACAATCTTTTAATATAAACTCCTGCAAGTTTCATCTGTATTGGCCATCATACAGTTGTCTTGATTGGTCTCTATCCAGATGCCCATACTCTATGTGATGCTCATGTGTCAAGTTCCATAGACTGTATCGTATTTAAAGAATGTGTTGACATCCTCTAAATGCACACAAGAGAAAGTGACAGCAGAAAAGGTGTGGCTCACGACTGCTTGTGATTGGTCTCCTGTCAGATAATGACAAGTTTTAATACACATAGTACTACCAATGTAAAAATGATTACCATATAGGTCTAGCCCCCCCCCCTCCCTCCCACCCACCACGTGTACCATGGACCTTGCCGTTGGTGGGGAAGCTTAAGTGCTCAGAGATACGGATAGCCGTACCGTATGTGCAACAACAACGGAGGGGTATCTGTTGAGAGGCTAGACAAACGTGTGGTTCATGAAAAGGGGCAGCAGCCTTTTCAGTAGTTGCAGGGGCAACAGTCTGGATGATTGACTGATTTGGCCTTGTAACACTAACCAAAACAGCCTTGCAGTGCTGGTACTGCGAACGGCTGATAGCAAGGGGAAACTACAGCCGTAATTTTACCTGAAGGCATGCAGCTTTACTCTATGCTTGAATGATGATGGCGTCCTCTTGGGTAAAATACTCCGGAGGTAAAACAGTCACGCATTCGGACCTCCGGGCGGGGACTACTCAGGAAGACGTCGTTATCAGGAGAAAGAAAACAGGCGTTGTACGGATCGGAACGTGGAATGTCAGATCCCTTAATCACGCAGGTACGTTAGAAAATTTAAAAAGGGAAATGGATAGGTTAAAGTTAGATATAGTGGGAATAAGCGAAGTTGGGTGGCAGGAGGAACAAGACTTTTGGTCAGGTTAATACAGGGTTATAAATACAAAATCAAATAGGGGAAAAGCATGAGTAGGTTTAATAATTAATAGGAAAATAGAAATGCGGGTAAGCTACTACAAACAACATAGTGAAGGCATTATTGTGGCAAAGATAGATAGGAAGCCCACGCCTACCACAGTAATACAAGTTTATATGCCATAGTGAAGGCATTATTGTGGCAAAGATAGATAGGAAGCCCACGCCTACCACAGTAATACAAGTTTATATGCCAGCTAGCTCCACAGATGACGAAGTGATTGATGATATGTACAATGAGATAAAAGAAATTATTCAGATAGTGAAGGGAGACGAAAATTTAATTGTCATGGGTGACTGGAACTCGATATTAGGAAAAGGAAGAGAAGGACACGTAGTAGGTGAATATGGAATGGGATTAAGGAATAAAAGAGAAAGCCCACTGGTAGAATTTTGCACAGAGCATAACTTAATTATAACGAACAGTTGGTTCAAGAATCATAAAAGAAGGTTGTATACATGGAAAAAGTCTGGAGATACTGGAAGGTCTCAGATAGATTCTATAATGATAAGACAGAGATTCAGGAACCAGGCTTTAAATTGTAAGACATTTCCAGGGGCAGATGTGGAATATGATCATAATCTAATCCTAATGAACTGTAGATTAAAACTGAAGAAACTGCAAAAAGGTGGGAATTTGACGAGATGGGACCTAGATAAACGGAAAGAACCAGAGGTTGTAGAGAGCTTCAGGGAAAGTATTAGGGAACGATTGACAAGAATGGGGAAAAGAAATATAGTAGAAGAAGAATGGGTAGCTTTGAGAGATGGAATAGTGAAGGTAGCAGAGGATCAAGTAGGTAAAAAGACGAGAGGTAATAGAAATCATCGGGTTAGAGAAGAGATATTGAATTTAATTGATGAAAGGAGAAAATATAGAAATGCAGTAAATGAAGCAGACAAAGAGGAATACAAAAGTCTCAAAAATGAGATCAACAGGAAGTGCAAAATGGCTAAGCAGGGATGGCTAGCGGACAAATGTAAGGATGTAGAGGAACTTATCACTATGGGTAAGATAGATACTGCCTACAGGAAAATGAAAGAGACCTTTGGATAAAAGAGAAGCACTTGCATGAATATCTAGAGCTCGGATGGAAACCCAGTTCTAAGCAAAGAAGGGAAAGCAGAAAGGCGGAAGAAGTATGTAGAGGGTTATACAGAGCGATATTCTTGAGGACAATATTATAGAAATGGAAGAGAACGTAGATGAAGATGAATCAGGACATATGATACTGCGTGAAGAGTTTGACAGAGCACTGAAAAACCTAAGTCGAAACAAGACCCCGGGAATAGACAACATTCCATCAGAAACACTGGCAGCCCTGGGAGAGTCAGGCCTATCAAAATTTTACCATCTAGTGAGCAAGATGTATGAGACAGGCGAAATACCCTCAGACTTCAAGAGGAATATAGTAATTCCAATCACAAAGAAATCAGGTGTTGACAGATTACCGAACTATCAGTATAATAAGCCACGGCTGCAAAATACTAACACGAATTATTTACAGACGAATGGAAAAACTGGTAGTAGCCGACCTGGGGAAGATCAGTTTGGATTCCGTATAAATGTTGGAACACATGAGGCAATACTAACCCTACGACTTACCTTAGAAAATAGATTAAGGAAAGGCAAACCTATGTTTCTAGCATTTGTAGACTTAGAGAAAGCTTTTGACAACGTTGACTGGAATACTCTCTTTCAAATTCTGAAAGTGGCAGGGGTAAAATACAGGGAACGAAAGGCTATTTACAATTTGTACAGAAACCAGATGGCAGTTATAAGAGTCGAGGGGCATGAAAGGGAAGCAGTGGATGGGAAGGGAGTGAGACAGGTTTGTAGCCAATCCCCGATGTTATTCAATCTGTATATTGAGCAAGCAGTTATGGAAACAAAAGAAGAATTCGGAGTAGGAATTAAAATCCATGGAGAAGAAATAAAAACTTTGAGGTTCGCCGGTGACATTGTGATTCTGTCAGAGACAGCAAAGGACCTGGAAGAGCAGCTGAACGGAATGGACAGTGTCTTGAAAGGAGAATGTAAGATGAACATCAACAAAAGTAAAATGATGATAACAGAATGTAGCCGAATTAAATCGGTTGATGCTGCGGGAATTAGATTAGGAAATGAGACGCTTAAAGTCGTAAATGGCTTTTGCTATTTGGGGAGCAAAATAACTGATGATGGTCGAAGTAGAGAGAATATAAAATGTAGACTGGTAATGGCAAGGAAAGCGTTTCCGAAGAAGTGAAATTTGTTAACATCGAGTATAGATTTAAGTGTCAGGAAGTCGTTTCTGAAAGTATTTGTATGGAGGTTAGCCTTGTATGGAAGTGAAACGTGGACTTGAAAGGAGAGACAGCATTGGTCGTATATTTTTGTTTATTATCGCAAAATCGATTTTCGGTCACTTAGTGACCATCTTCAGTGCTATAAAATATAACTCAGGCTATGTGATCGCCGTAAGCTTATTGACACCAGTGCTTACTAATTTAAGTTATATATTACAGCACTGTAGATGGTCACTAAGTGACCGAAAATCGATTTTGCGATAATAAACAAAAATATACGACAAATGCTGTCTCTCCTTTCAAGTATACCCATTATCTGGTCGTAGTGCACAGGACACTATGGAGTCGCCAATCAATGAAACGTGGACGATAAATAGTTTGTACAAGAAGAGAATAGAAGCTTTGGAGATGTGGTGTTACAGAAGAATACTGAAGATTAGATGGGTAGCTCACATAATTAATGAGGAGGTATTGAATAGAATTGGACAGAAGAGGAGTTTGTTGCACAACGACTAGAAGAAGGGATCGGTTGGTAGGGCATATTCTGAGACATCAAGGGATCACCAATTTAGTATTGGAAGGCAGCATTGAGGGTAAAACCATAGATGGAGACCAAGAGATGAATACACTAAACAGATTCAGAAGGATGTAGGTTGCTGTAGGTACTAGGAGATGAAGAATCTTGCACAGGATAGAATAGCATGGAGAGCTGCATCAAACCAGTCTCTGGACTGAAGACCAGAACAACATAGGTCTAGCTGCAGAAAAATGTCAGTATGATGGAATGTTTATAAAAGCGCATTTCCAGAAGTATTACAGTTATAAAAGTCTTAGATTCTATTTAAGACAGCCTATGTACAATATTCACAGCAGTGGCTCACTGTGTATACCTTCATCCCCGCAGGGTGCCCACTGCATAGACCAGCAGGAATGAGTCATAGAGTGAATCGACTGACTATAGGAGCACTGACGCTTGCTGCTACTACGTGTGGAGGGAAGATTGTAGGTTTTTTTTATTTCCAGCGCATGCGTTGCTGGCAAACTCTAGCCATGATGGTGTCTCCTCATTAGAAGCAAGGCAGTTGCCAACGCGATCATAACACATATGAGTGTGCATTGCAGCAGTGGCTTTAGTGCTGGAAGGATGGAACCTCATGGTGTGACTGGTGGCAGCCAGAGGTAGATGCTTTTCTGCGTATTTTTAAATGATAATACAGCCCATACCTCTTGCATACCGGTCGTACTATTACACACGGTTGCGATGACTGTTTAACAACTAATGAGCTGTACAGTTCTTAGACTTAGGTAATTGGATTTTTTACAAGTGTACAATAATGTCATGGCATGAGACCCATATTAGACAGCCTGACAGTGATTACAGCAGATTACTGCTGTAGACTTGAATATGCTAAGTCCCATACGATCAATCACATTCACATCCATTAAGGAAGATATACTATGGCTCCACTCATTGCATGCCAATCTAGAAGCGTCAACTAATTCTGAGTGGAAGAGATTTAGGCGCCTTACTAGAAAGACAATTAATAACGAGAGAAGTGCAGTAACTTTCTGGCCATTCATTAATTCAGGGAATCACGATTAAAGAGTTCCACAATAGGCTGTCAACGATAGATAGTAGCATTTACGAATCGAATCCCTATCCTACCAACACTGCAAAGGTGACTGACAGCAGCAGATTTAAAATTAAAATATTTTCAGCCATTGTTTATCTCAACGTTTGTTCTATAAAAGCTCATTAAAATTGTACAAATAGTACTTTTTAAACAAACTGAAAATAGCTCCACTATAGTAACAAGAGCTTATTGAAGTTATTTTTTCTGTTCACATAAGAGAAATGGACAGGAAATACTTGGGATATGTATTTCTGAAAACGGAAAAGCGAGCAGCGCTTGTAATGAAAGAAATTTCCTTTCGTGGAACCATTTTCACCTCTAGCAGTGTGTGGCAGTGTGGAGAGATTTACGCAGACTCAGTCCTCGTTTGTTACTAGCGTGAGTATCGTTAGTATAAATCTTCACTCCCTGTAAGGTTAACGTACTATGTAAACACTCTGGGCACGTGTGTGCTTTGCGTTGCCAATGGTTCATAAGGTGTACTGCGCAGGGTCGGTGAACTTTGTGAAAAGCATTGTAAGTGCTTCTTTTGACTAAGTAAGGTGGATAGAGTAGAAAATCACTAGTCAGTCTTCAGTTTGCAGACTCATTAAGGAGGGAAGTTTATGAACACAATCTGGGGATCAATCTTCCCTTACACCTGTACCCCACATATCCCCTCTTCGCCCTGTTACACTCCCACAACGCAGTTCATCCCCTAATACGGCTCTAATGTACTTATACGTGATATATTAGTTTCATATTTGTTTTTAACCGACTTCATTTTAAGATAAACACTAATATTATACGGTTAAAACAATATTTTTAATAATCTGCGGTACTTCCATCCCCTTCAAAGCAGAACCATTAGTGCCAGAAGAATATGAGTAGGAATTTTCTTGGGCGAAATGTAAAGTAGTTGAAAATTGTACCGGAAAACATATTTGGTAGAGGCCGCGAATTTCGAATTATTCGAGAAAAACAGAATCTTTTAAAGCCCTCTCACCCCAGCACTAACACCGCACCGGTTAGGATCATTATTTTGTTGTTCATGACATTCGTTCCTCGTAGTGTACAAAACTTTGCGACTACCACATTTTTTCCTGTAATTTTCCTCAGTTGATCAGAATATATACTGAAAGAGTCCGCGCATTCGCTCGAACGGTCCCCCTATAAAGTGACACTGCATATTCGAGGGCACACAGGGTGTACCATAGATGCGGCGATAGAATTCTAGACGCTCTAGAGGAGAATTTGTAGGTGTTTTGTTTCCAAATGTTACTGAATCTTTATCACAGAACGTCGTGAGCTGATTCACGACAGGAGGCTTGTGTCACAACAGAAAAAGCACAAAATTGGGTTAGAGATAATTTCCTGATGGCAAATGAGAAGAAAACCGCATGCTTTGTCTTTAGTGGTATAAGAATGAAAGCTAGCAGTAGAATTAGAGCTTTGGCATTGAGCAAACGTCTTACACAAAGTTACCAGGAAAACACGATTCTCTATAATACGGATTACACGCTTCTTATAAGAGAAGTAGGAATAACTTTCTATGAGAACGGCATAGCAACCCATTGTATCAGAAACGTATGTTTCAAAACGTGTGTTTCATCAACGTAAAACAGTCTTCAAAGCTTTGCCTGCAAATATAAGGAATATAAAACATTTGGTTTATTTAGGATAGCATCTAAAAATTATTAATTTGCGATAGTTTCTGAAACACTTAAGAGTACATTACGTATTCACACTGACACAGATCAACCAACTGGTTAAGGATTGCGCGTGATCTGTTTTGCTTGTTTCGGTGTAGCTGACTGGTTCAAATGGCTCTGAGCACTATGGGACTTAACAGCTGAGGTCATCAGTCCCCTAGAACTTAGAACTACTTAAACCTAACCAACCTAAGGACATCACGCACACCCATGCCCGACACAGGATTCGAAACTGTGACCGTAGTGGTCGTGCGGCTCCAGACTGAAGCGCCTAGAACCGCTCGGCCACTGCGGCCGGCTGTAGGTGACTGTTCAGCTAGCTGTGCGCCCGGGAGAGTGTCGAAACGAGCCTGGCGAATAGCGATGGTTGTGAGAGTGGACTACAGATGTGAAGTAGTGAGAGTTAAATAGTGAGTAAATATGTTGGTTTCACAGGTAGGACTTGTAGTTCTTCATTATTTTATTGCAGAACATCCTGTAGCTATGTAGGTCCACTGTTCTGATACTCTCCTATCGATCTCTGTTAGTTCATATTTTAAAGACTGGACAGAGAAGAAATATTGCTATCCAATGAACGTTGACACTGTGTTTATCGGCTCTTTTCAGTTTTTTAATGTCATTCGCAAGACTGGTAATGCATCTGCTCCACTTCTGTTAGTTAACGCTAGTATTACAGCAGTCAATTAAACATAATTTTTGTGAAGAGTTGTAGTGATGGCCTTGGTGGAAAAGAAATCATAAGCCAGCACGCTATGGAAAAACAGTTCACGCTCCGTTTTTACCTTTAAAGAACTTGTACACTCTTTTCTGTTAAGTGTTCTTTAGTAGATATTTTGTCATGTGCGAGCATGAAAAGATTATCAACGCGTATTAACAAACATTTGTTTGTATTCTTGGCGAGACGGGTTTCCAACCGTTTGAAGTAGTACGCAGGGTAAATTAACAGGCAGACACAATTTTATTGCAGTTTATAAGATAAACCTTATCTAGTGAGAAAAACATAATCAGTAATTCTAAAGCTTGTCTGGAGGAACTTTGTACCAATTGATACTAACGAAGTGTTTTATTAAGAAGAATTCTGGACGTTTTAATTTCGTTTGAACCTGCACCGCCAGTCTGGACTTCTGTTAGACAGGATGACTCATTATGGGGCACTCGAATTCAATAAAAAAAACCTGTACTGTATTTTAATGAAATACCTAACAATGTATTTCATAGGTTCGAGAAAATTATAAAACTCTAATATCCTATTCAGCCTCACCAGTCAGTTACGAAAACATCCTCTCATGTTTTATGAAATATATACGAATAATTCAAATGGTTCAAATGGCTCTGAGCACTATGGGACTTAACTGCTGTGGTCATCAGTCCCCTAGAACTTAGAACTACTTAAACCTAACTAACCTAAGGACATCACACACATCCATGCCCGAGGCAGGATTCGAACCTGCGACCGTAGCGGTCGCGCGGTTCCAGACTGTGGCGCCTTTAACCGCTCGGCCACTCCGGCCGGCTACGAATAACTCCCTACAACTATTAAATCACTACACTAACATAATGTGGACTTCCTGCTTCTCCCCCTACACTTGTTTAATCAGTCTGACTTAGTTTATATCGTAATTTTGTGTTGTCTAACTCACAGATACAGTATGTGATCAAAAGTATCCGGACACCCCCAAAACATACGTTTTTCGTATTAGGTGCACTGTCCTGCCACCTACTGCCAGGTACTCCAAATTAGCGACCTCAGCAGACATCGTGAGATAACACAATCGGTCTCTCTGCGGAACTCACGGACTTCGAACATGGTCAGGTGACTGGGTGTCACTTGTGTTGTACGTCTGTACGCAAGATTTCCACACTCCTAAACATCCCTAGATCCACTGTTTCTGATGTAATAATGAAGTGGAACCGCGAAGGGGACACGTACAGCACAAAAGTACAGGCCGACCTCGTCTGTTGACTGATAAGAGACCGCCGACAGTTGGAGAGGGTCTTAGTGTGTAATAGGCAGATATCTATCCAGACCATCACACGGGAATTCCAAACTGCATCAGGATCCACTGCAAGTACAATGACAGTATACGGGAGGTGATGCTGCGCGGGATTAGCCGAGCGCTCTGACGCGCTGCAGTCATGGACAGTGCGGCTGGTCCCGGCGGAGGTTCGAGGCCTCCCTCGGGCATGGGTGTGTGTGCGTCCTTAGGATAATTTATGTTAAGTAGTGAGTAAGCGTAGGGACTGATGACCTTAGCAGTTAAGTCCCATACGATTTCACACATATTTCACGGTACCTGAGAAAATTTGGATTTAATGGTCGAGCGGCTGCTCATAAGCCACACATCACGCCGGTAAATGAAAAATGATGTCTCGCTTGGCGCAAGGAGCGTAAACATTGGACGATTGAACAGTGGAAAAACTTTGCGTGGAGTGACGAACCACAGTACACAATATGACGATCCGATGGAAGGGTGTGGGTATGGCAAATGCACAGTGAACGTCATCTGCCAGCGTGTGTAGTGCCAACAGTAAAATTCGGAGGTGGTGGTGTTATGGTGTAGTTGTGTTTTTCATGGAGGGAGCTTGCACCTCTTGTTGTTTTTTGAGTGGCGCTATCACAGCACAGGCCTACATTGATATTTTAAGCACCTTCTTGCATTCGGGGATGGCGAATGCGTCTTTCAACACGATCGAGCACCTGTTCATAATGCACGGCCTTTGTCGGAATGGTTAGACGACAGTAACGTCCCTGTAATGTACTGATCTGCACAGAGTCCTGACCTGAATCCTATAGACCACCTTTGGGATGTTTTGGAACGCCGACTTCGTGCCAGATCTTACCGATGGACATCGACACCTCTCCTCAGTACAGCCCTCCGTAAAGAATGGGCTGCCATTCCGCAAGAAACCTTCCAGCACCTGATTGAATGTATGGCTGTGAGAGTGAAAGTTGTCATCAAGGCTAAGGGTGGGCCAACACCGTATTGAATTTCAATATTATCGATGGAGGACGCCACTAACTTGTAAGTCATTGTCTGCCAGGTGTCCGGATACTTTCGATCACACAGTGTATGTAATATGTGATCCTGCCGATAGGACGGCCTAGCTCTTTTCTTCCCTTTCTGAAATTAGCGTTATGTTGAAGCTATCCACCACTCAAGCGCGAGAATTCATTATCATATTACAAATTTCCACATGCCATGATGCTTCAAACGACACCAATGCGTTTCAAATTCTGTAAGTATTACGGAATGGTCATAGGAGTTCAGAGAGAGATAAGAGGTGGATTCATCTCTTTCATAGCGAAGATAATAACAAACCAATTTTTAGATAAGATGTCAATAACAGTAAACAGAGCTGAAAGTACCATCTTTATCAGTAACATTATTAACAGTATTTACAATAAATACAAAAATATTTGATTCCAACACTTAGGTGAATCATGTAATATCGATGTAATGTCTCCTCTAGGGTTTAATTTACGTCCATCATCTTTGAGTGTCTCGACAAAAATTTTCCAGTAATACGACTTCAGCAGTAAAATATTCAGTCTACCCATGACCTTCAGCTTCTCTACTGACTTTTATGAACGTGTTACAGCATCAGAGGTCATCCATTCGAGCCGCAACGACAGATATCAAATAAAGAATTTTCGAAGAGTTACAGTAGTGACAATATGGCTACCGGCATGGGTTTGCGTCATTGTCGCGACAGGTTCCGTAGTATGACTATGTATTTGGCACCCTATTATTAACTTTTTCTCCGAACTGATACTTTTCATCATTTAGAAGCTGTTCATGACAGTCTCAGCAGCACATATTGCTGGTTTTTAGAAAGTGCTACGTTAATTTTAAGTTTATTGATTGTTTTACGACGCCATGGAGACCATTCATCTATAGCTGCAAATACAATTCTTGTATTTACTTTTGCGACACTTAACTACGGTTAGTATAAACTGAAAATGCTGACTGGTCAGCCTTCGGACTTTAGTGAATACTTTCAGTGATTTCCTTTCGAGTAGGAATTAAAGAGGCGTGGTAGGAAACTGTGCACGAAATGAAGTCACATTATAAAAATATGAGGGTCATTCGTTAAGTAATACACTAATTTTGTTTTGTTTTATTTTGACAGCCGTTAATAAATACACCAAACCATCCATTTACCTGCTTCAAATTTGGTGTTTCCTCTGTGCGTGTGGGACGTTTCAAAGAATCCCAACAGATAACAGGGCTATAATGAACTGCCGGAATAGCTTCTACGGAAGACACTTGTTGTAGTCGGAGTGATTCAATTGAATTCTGTTGCGGAAAAGGAAACCGTGTGCAATGTATGGAAATTGTTGATATGAGTATTGTTGGGCGATGGGTGAGGCGAGCTGAAGTGTGAGGAAGTGCAGAAACTGAGCTCCATGATCGGCTCCATTGGAGACGTCCTGTCTCAGCCACTACTCCCTACATTACAAGTTGCGCCGACTGGAGCATCACAGCTCGATAACCACTCTACAGCTATTCACGAACAGTGGAAGTGCCTTTGCAATGATTTAAAAGCCAATATCAGTTCCTGAATGCTCAAAGTAAAGCAATTTCATCTTAATTACTAAAGCAGTTTTAGTCAAATGGTGAGGCATTTCTGTCGCGTATCATTACAAGCGACTACACCAGTGTGCATCACTTTGAGCCAGAAACAAAATAGGCAGCAGCTGTAGCGGCCCCATGCGCAGTTATCAAAAGGGAAGAAATTCAGGACACCTATCTCTGCTAACGAAGACATGATGATACTGTTTTGGTGCAGCAATTGTATCTGTTTCGTGGACATATTTCCGAATGGCTAATAATTAATTCAGAGGCGTATGTGAAGACTCTGAAGACTCAAGAACCGTATCCGACGTGTTCGGTGAGACAAGAATCCAAAAGAAATCTTGTCCTAGCACGATGTTACGCGACCGTTTTTCCTAAAACTGTCCCATAATTAATACGAAATCAGGATTAAAGAGTCTAATCATATCAAAATAATAATACCCACTGATTAATGAGATGTATATCAGTACCAATGATTGAACGTGTCTAATGAACGTAGTTTACATTTTACAGTAACTAAATGGTGCACATAAGTAAGACGACACACCGAAATCATACTCTGATGAGCTGCAATCAAGCAGCAGGTGCAATCAGGTCACGTAGGCAGACAGGCGAGCCACCTTTGCCTTTCTCCCCCCCCCCCAACCCCACCCCCTTTCCTCATCTCCTCATCCGCCGTCCGCAAACGCGTTCCCAGAAGGGAAGAGTGGGCAGCCAGCCACGCGAGTCTGTGTCTCTTGGCTCGCCAACTTTCCTTTGAGGAGACGCTGCAGGATGGCGGTCACTGAAGTCACAATAGCATTTTTCGTGGGGCCACCAACAGAGGCTGTTTCATAACTCGAATGTGGAAGGAGGAAGATGCAGTTTTAGAAAGGTCAGTAGAGGACGCTTTTGAGAGAAAAACTTAGGAAACGGAACTTTATTCGAAATTCACCGTCTGCAGAAAATAAGATCGAATCGTGGACTCGGGATCCACATCAGGCAACCTTTATAAACGTGAGACATGAGGGCCTAGGCACTGCAAAAACCGAAAGTTTAGGACAACACAAGAGCCGCCAGAATTGGCTAACG
This sequence comes from Schistocerca americana, assembly GCF_021461395.2. Lineage (NCBI taxonomy): Eukaryota > Metazoa > Arthropoda > Insecta > Orthoptera > Acrididae > Schistocerca > Schistocerca americana. The sequence continues at coordinate 211,355,465 of NC_060125.1, read as the reverse complement.
TAAATAAATTAGCACTCGAGAACACACCTCATTGACCATAGATGAGGGCAGGAAGAGAGAGATGGTATGCTGTTATTTAGCACCGAATGTTAACTGCCTCAAATCAGTCAGAGAGGGGATCGGCTTCTTGTAAGGCATCTTTTTACTCGAAATAAAGAGGATAGCCATAGCTCATCCAAGTGAAATGATGTAAAAATTGAAAACGCGGAAACCTGAGCAAGGTCGCTTGATGGGTGGACCACTTCTTGGGCAAATATATTCTCCGTCTTTTTGACCGCATGACCTGGGGAGTTAGAAATATTTCTTGCTGAGTTGCGCTTAGCCACAAGCGCAGGTTGCTGGTGCTAAAGCAAGGACTGGTTTTACAGCTACGTCTGTCTACACCTGCAGATTAACATGGAGAGGCATAGCCGCGACAGTCAGCCAAACTATTACACGGTCCAATCATTTCAATCGGTTTAAGTAATTTTTAAGCTTCACTCTAAAGACTTCCTTACAGATTTTTACGATCAATATGCTTTCAACTCTGGTCACTGGTCACAGATGCAAATGCAAGTCACAGCTTTTAGAATCAAACTCCAGTCCCTATATCCAGATGCGGTAAGCTACTAATATGATACTGTTAATCATGGTTAGATGTTCTGATGCGAAATTTAATGTAATAAACTGAATTAATTGCAGTTATTGCTTAATTTCGTGGCCAATAAATTCCCTGTTCATCACTTTGGAGGGGCTGCGGTTTGTTTGTGTAGGACTACAGGGCCAATTCATATCATAAAATACATTATTATCTTGCGTTTACATTACCCTGTGATATTGCAGTGTTAATCACTTAAATATATTACTTAGAGAAATGTATTTCCGAAATTTCACTACTCTACGTTGACTGTTTTCTGGTGTTGTGATTTTTTCCCGTCATAGTAACTGTGGGTAATAATTTATGGAACGACCATTGTAGCTGAATAAATGCAAAATTACCCTTGTCAGTTCTTTAATAGTGTAGTCAAAGGAATGAGGAATAAGTGTGATATGTATACGTTACGGTCAAAGTTCAAAATCACCCAAAGCGGGAAGTTCCCGACCAAGTCACGAAATGACCTGTTTCGCTCTAAATCGTTCGGACAATGTCCGAATTTTTTCTTTATTTCGTGTTTCTGTTGTCCAGTTCGCGGTATGGTTTTGACCCAATGGCCAAAGTCGGAAAAAATCTAAGCCATTTTGGAGACTTTATATTTCAAACTTTAACAAGCTATTCACTTTATCAATCTCGCCTATTGCAATCTATCGTCGCTTAAATTACAACATGATCTTTTATGAAATTTCTAATTACAGAATTGTTTCGATATTTAATGAGTGTGTATATTTCCAGAGTTGATACGATCCACTCATTTCATCAAAAATGGTTCAAATGGCTCTGAGCACTATGGGACTCAACAGCTGTGGTCATCAGTCCCCTAGAACTTAGAACTACTTAAACCTAACTAACCTAAGGACATCACACGCATCCATGCCCGAGGCAGGATACTCACTTTATCAATTTCGTATACTATAGTTAGTCATCTCTTCACATAAAGATAAAATTCTTTGAGTTTTGGAATTGCCCAACACTTCTTAATATCTACTGTCGCAGCTATCTGTCGTGCATTCAGTAGACCAATCGCATGGAGGGTGCACTTGGTCGCTGGTCAGTGATTGTGAATAAGAGATGATTCGAACTGATTTTTCTTCTGTAACTACGGATTCCAGCGTGAGCAGTTTCTCGAGCAGACTGGAAAATTTGCTTCCGGAATGCAGTTATAACACCATCCTCCGTTTATAGCTTGTGGAAAGTGCTCTCGACAAATTCAAGAACGCTTCTGGGTTCCCCTTGCCTTCTGTCAACATCTGGTATACAGACGCGAACATTGACTCCAACTTTCGCTGGTGGAAATTTTGCATCTGTATCTTTAATAAGAGTCTTCGCGCATGTGTTTGCAAACTGACATGAGCTCCTGAGCTCTTTTTCCTGATTTATTTGTTATTTTTACATACTCTTGAAGTAATTTTCTCTCCATACCCATCGACTCCTCCATTACTTATTCCAAAGTTGCATGGACATTTTCTCCGCAGGTGACACAATACTGAGCTTCCACTACACACTGACACACCACACGCAATATTTTAGCTTTTTATTATCAGACAACTGGTTTGTTGATTCCGATGGTTCCGCCGTCATGCCGGCAGCCTCTCCATCGCGGAGAATTCTTGTATTTATATCATACTCTAATCCTTGTTCACCTTTCTCAAAATCTCCATCTGTCATTATGTTATCTATGGCCTCGCTGAGCCGAATTGAGGTGCTCAGACCCACTTTCGCTTTGTATCCAAACAAGGCGTCACATGGTGACTGCTGAATGCCTTAACGAAAAGAGCGGTTTTTCATTAATTGAAAAGATCGGTGACTCTCGGCCCAATGTGTTTATACTACGTTTGCATTCATGACTTTATCATATTGTGAACATCCTGGTTGGTGCGTTCGATGGAACCTTGGCTTTGGATATTTCTAGGTTTTGCGTATATCACTTTCAGTTCACACGACATGTCCTTCAGTTCATTTATAACCTGGTTGGAAAATTCTCTCCCGTTATCTGACTGAAGCACACCTGGAGCTCCCATAGTGATGAAGATATCAAGTAGCTTGTAAGCAACTTTCTCTGTTCTTTTGCTTGACGGCCTTGCAATAATATGAACTTGGTTTAATCATCCTAGTAATTGCGTATAACCTTATACTCACTATGAGGATTACTTTGTTAACCTATCAAATCTGACATCTTGAGCTAAATTCTTTAAATATCAGAGTTTTGGAAACAAAACCTTTCTTGGGACTAGACAACTTAATCTGACAAATCTTATATAAGCAGAGCTGCAATGTAATGACTCCTTTTGGACATTTTTGTATTTAGTTTGTAGTTCTTTTTCCACTCATGGTTCAAATGGTTCAGAACACTAAGGAATTTAACATCTGAGTCATCAGTCCCTTAGAACTTAGAACTACTTAAACCTAACTAACCTAAGGACATTACACACAACCATGCCCGACGCAGGATTCGAACCTGCGACCGTAGCGGTTGCGCGGTTCCAGACTGAAGCGCCTAGAAACTCTCGGCTACAGCGGCCGGCTCTACTCATGTGGTACCTCCATGTCCAGTTTTCAAGTGAGCATCATGCAATATGTCGAACAAGTCTTCTGTATTCAACTAGTACAAAATGACGATATTGCTAATGTTACGGGCACAAAAAGGTTTTCTTTCGCGTCGATTTCAATAAGGTCAAATTTTCTTGCCCGACGATAGTCAATACTCTCTTTTCTCTGTTATGCATTGGCTTGTCTAGCGTCCTCTATAAGAGAGAACTATCCGTGTCTGGTGAGGATTCCGCTCTATGATTTTTCTTACTACAGATTATCAAAGTGTCAGAAAACCAGCTATTAATATCAAATGTTGGTTCCATATTTGCATGTATCCGACTTCGCCCTGCTGCAGCCGTGGAACAGCCAATTGAAGAATACTACCAATAACTGGAAACGACGTACCGTTACACGGAACAGGCGTACAGGGCAAAGAACTATATTCGGTTGCTGATTTGCCACGTTTAAAGGAAAACATCAGGAAGTATTTAATTGTTACAAATAAAAACACAGTAGAGCCCCAGTAATCCGACTTTCGCTAATCCGACCTTCAATTTAGTTCAAACCGGTGGTTAGGAAAAAAGGAAATCGTAAAAACAATGAAATTTATGTATTTTGTCAGTTTTAAAGGTCCGCTTCATTCGGCCTTCCTACTCATCCGACTAGGTCACGGCCAGTTCAGATCAGATAAATGGGCTCTGCTGCATAGTATGGTAGAATATAATTCAAATAACAGGAATGACCACAGTACTAAGAATGAAACATATTTGTCTAAAATAGAAGAAGTTACAGAGGAAGCAGATATATCACTAATACCAGGAATTATTACAGTATTCACAACGGAAAGAGGCGGGACTATCACCGAAAAGCAGCATCTACCACATGCACGGCACACTTAACACTGAAAGCGAAAAGGTCATACCTACCGCACATTGCTGCATAATCACGTCGAGTTTTTGCTAGATATTTCAAGCCAACGCGTGAAATGGCCGCCCAAAGCAACATATGTTTTACTACTTTTTAATCGGACCTTGGACACACCTCTCAGCCAAAGTGAGAAATGGCCGACCATTAGAAAACTGGTCACACTTCGGGCTTTGGCGTTAACATAAATACACACAACAAAAGAAGTTTTGCACCACTCGGTTCCGAGAGTTCCGAAACCTGTACAGAAAATTGGAATAGAGATCAACATAAACGTCATTTCGGCCCATTTTATTGCTACTGAAAACCACACATGGCATACAGCGAGACCTTCAGAGGGATTGGTCCACACCGGTACCTCTAATACCCAGTAGCACGTCCCCTTGCATCTATGCATGCGTGTATTCGTAGTGGCATACTATCCACAAGTTTATCAAGGTACTGTTGATGCAGATTGCCCCACTCCTCAACGGCGATTCGGCGTAGATCCCTTAGAGCGGTTGATGGGTCACGTCGTCCGTAAACAGCCCTCTTCAGTCTATCCCAGGCATGTTCGATAGGATTCATGCCTGGAGAACAAGCTGGCCACTCTAGTCGAGCGATGTCGTTATCCTGAAGCAAGTCATTCACAAGATGTGCATGATGGGGACGCGAATCACCGTCCATGAAGACGAATTACTCGCCCATATTCTGCCGATATGGTTGCACTATCGGTCGGAGGATGGCATTCATGTATCGTACAGCCGTTACGGCGCCTTCCATGACCACCAGCGGCATACGTCGGCGCCATATAATGCCACATCAAAGCACATTGTAGCACTCGATGGACAGCGTTTCTAAGACGTTCAGCCTGACCGGATTGCCTCCAAACACGTCTCAGAAGATTGTCTTGTTGAAGGCACATGCCACCCTCATCAGTCAAGAGAAATGGTGCCAAAACTGAGCAGTTCATTCGACATGTTGATGGACCTATCTGTAACGCGCTGCATGGTGTCGTGGTTGCAAAGATGGACGTCGCCATGGACGTCGGGAGTGAAGTTGCCCATCATGCATCCTATTGCGCACACTTTGAATCGTAACATGACGTCCTGCGGCTGTACGAAAAGCATTATGCAACATGGTGGTGTTGCTGTCAGGGTTCCTCCGAGCCATAATCCGTAGGTAGCGGTCATCCACTGCAGTAGTAGCCCTTGGGTGGCCTGAGCGAGGCCTGTATCTCCTCAATGTCCTAACACCATTTCTTTGGTTCACTCCGAGACGCCTGGACACTTCCCTTGTTGAGAGTCCTTCCTGGTCCAATGTAACAATGTGGATGCAATCGAACGTCGGTATTGACCGTCTAGACATGGTTGAACTACAGACAACAAGAGCCGTGTACCTCCTTTCTGATGGAATGACTGGAACAGATCGGCTATCGGACCACCTCCGTCTAATAGATGCTGCTCATCCATGGTTGTTTACATCTTTGGGAGGGGTTTAGTGGCATCTCTGGTCTGTCAAAGGGACGTTGTCTGTGACACAATATCCACAGTCAACGTCTATCTTCAGGAGTGCTGGGAACAGGGGTGATGCAAAACTTCTTTTTGTCTTGTGTACAAACCACAAAAACGGTAACAGCAGATGAAATGTTTATCGAATTAGAAACTATTCCTCGAAAAAGTTACAAAAATATTGACGGAGAGTGAAAACTATCGGCATCTCGACTGAAACTCGCTTAGCAATGCCTACTGCCACTTTTGCGGTGTTCTGGGAAGATAAAAATCCTCGGACAATTTCGAAATAGCGGTTAATAAGAAAGAGCATTATTGTAACTCAGCCTCGAATCAGCAATATGTTAGTCTGAATTGTACGACTAGCACCGGCCACACGAAAAAAAATGGAAAACAGTTCATATATTTTCACAGCAAGTTTAAATGTTGGTCGATGTACACAGACTCTGGGACTCGAACTTGTGTATGGAAGTAATGTTATTGTGAGACCGCAATTCGTATCATTTAATGGAAATTATTAATGAAAAAGTAGTTTCGTAGGTGTGGTAAAAAATTATCGCCTCTGTGACGTCAACCACGAACATAGGGCTGTCAAGATGTATCCCTCGCGGTGTGTTTTTGAGACCAGAAAGAAAGATGCGACGTCTGTCGACTGCGCGCACTGACAAAGAACATTCCATCTACTTCTCTAACAGTATGAATATTTTTTAATCGTTGAAAGACCTTGGCAAAGGCCTTGCCGAAATGGTAACACCGGTTCCCTTCACATCATAGAAGTTAAGCGCTACCGGGCTTGGCTAGCACTTGCATGGTTGACCGTCCGGGTCTACCGGGCGCTGTTGGCAGGTGGGGTGCACTCGGCTTTTGGGAGGCCAATCGAGGAGCAGCAGGATTTAGTAGCCCGGCTACGAAAACTGACTACGGCCGGGAGAGTGTTGTGCTGACCACCTGCCCCTCCATATCCACATCCAGTGACACCTGTCAACTGAGGATGACACGACAGTAGGTCAGTACCGTAGGGCCTTCCAAGGCCTTTTTGGACAGATGGTAGGAACTGAAAGAGTTTGATGCAAAAATTTCAATTTTCTGTTTCTTGACGAATACGGCGTACTTGATACGGAATAAGCGCCACTATCTGCAAATAACCCTAGATAGAATGCCAAGTAGTAGAAAAGTCTATCCATGCCCACTGAAGAAACTGTGACTACTTACACGTAACTCGACAAAATTTTAATTCGTATTGGTCTTTAATGAAGTGGTTGATAGAAACACCATTATAATAGTCTTACCACCTACTTCCGCGAAGGATACACGTTGTTTATTTATTTCGCTCTCTCTTTTGCGTTTCGGTGTCTCTTTCAGTCTCGCCTTGGAATCCACCAACCCGCAAGGCATCTATGCTTAGCGGGTAATCGTCAATTCGACCCCTGCGTTCAGATTGGTTTCTACGGCATACTGCCCAGCCTCCACTGGGCCTCCCCTAAGCAGCCATAGGACGCGGAAGATAGCAACAGGGGCCGCTCCAAATATGCACCTCTTGTTGCTTCCGCCGCAAATTCAGAAGCCATTAAGAGATTTCTAACCTTCTGCCACGCGAGTATTTCAGCACGCAGGAACCAGCTACAGGCAGTTCCGTCTTCGCTAGCCAACTACTGATGTACCATCACCGTTTGGACACCGCTCCAGTTGGACATCGACTTCGCTGCCCGGACGGCTTTACTCCCGCGACCTGTGCTCCGAACTTTGGTGTTCTGTGCAGTGAACAAGTCGTTCTACTCTTGGGATAGGACTTCGAATACTTACTTGGTTTGTACTTATCAGTTAAGAGAACGTAACTTACGCTCTCAAGAATCTGTTCTCGCTTTGTTGAAGAACAGTTGATTGTGACGAACTTCTCCTTAACTTACTCTCATCAACACAGGCTCACGCAGAAAGATCCAGTTTAGGCTATGAATTTTGTCTATGCACAGTTCCGGTGGCTTCCTGATAATGTCTCCTGTCTACTTGGCCGTGCCATGATCCTGATTAATCTCCCAGATGGCACGTATTGCCGCTGGCATCTCAATGAGACCCGCCCCGGCCGTGGTTCGCTTTCTTCACCAGAGTCTCTTCCACCTTTCTTTGTTCCAAATTCACTGGACACAGTGTTGTCTCTTGAGGACATCGAGCAAATGGTGTTGCCTCCTCCCAATAAGTCACATTGCCAGGCATCAACTCCAGTCGTTCCCATGGACGTCGAGCGTGTGGAGTCTCTGTCGCGACCCAGCAATGCCCACACAGATGGAGCCATCACTGACGACTCGACACTTGCGTCCGCCTCTCCTTCGTCGCTTTCGACAGAGGAGGTGGTGGAGGGGGGGGGGGGAGAATTATGACTCTCGGCTTCGCCATCGACGCCGACATTCAAAAGCGCATCTAGATTTAGCGGTTTATCATGAGCTCGACCCCTGCGTTGAGACTGGTTTCTGCAGTATACAGCCCTGCCTCCAGAGAGGCTCCCGGTAACCAGCCAGAGGTCACAGAAGATAGCAACAGGGGATGCCCGAGACATGCACCTTTTTTTGCATTCGCCGCAACTTCGGTAGCCCATAGGAAAATTGTAACTTTCCGCCAAGCGAGTGTTTTTGCCCGTGCGGAACTGCTAGAACCAGTTCTGTTTTCGCCACACAGCGACTGACGTACCACTGTTTGGACACCGTCTCAGATCGGAAATGGCCGGACGGCTGCACTTCATCGTCCTGTGCTCCGAGCCTTGGTGTTCTGCAACGTGGACAAGTCGTGCTGCTAGTGAGTCTGGTCTTTGAATACGTACTTTGTTTGGAACCAGTTAAGAGAACGTAACTAAGATCTTAAGAGCCTACTCCCCTTCCGCTGAAGAATAATTGTTTGCGACGGACTTCACCTTCACATTACTAAAAATAATATCTGGAGAACATTTATTTCCGTTTATTGCTCAGAAATAGCACACTGTATCTGTGTGAGGTTTACCTGTTCAAATAAATAAAGTTTAGTTACATCTACTTGTTAGGTTGTGGAAGTTTTCCGAGTGGGGTATACTACACGTTTATCCCATTGTACGAGTTCCTTCGGTTTCTACATGATTTGCAAAATTTATTTTATTTAAACTTTGGGAAAGATGCTCTTCCGGCCACTACATTCTCAGTAAAGTCAGTGTGGAGAGAAGCTGTGTGCGCCAGGCGTGCCTGAATCAGTACGCGAGGAGGCGAAGTGGTCAGCACACTCGAATTACAACCTGGAGGATGACGGTTCAAATCCGCGTCAGGCCACCCAGGTGTAGGCTTTCCGTGATTTCTGTAAATCGCTGTAAACAGATTCCGGAATGGTTCCTACATTCCGATTTTCTTTCCCATCCTTAAAACTGTCTGAGCTTGATCTCCGTCCCCTAATTATCTAGATGTCGACGGGACTTTCTTACTTCATCGCATAGACCTTATAACAACTATTATCTTATTTTAACTATTAGTGCGTGGTATTTTGTAGTGCACAAATTGGGAACCAGCACAGCATTTGTGTAAACATACGTGTAAAACAGCTTAACAGTCCTAAAGACAGGCTAGTCACTGTACACACCAACAATTATTAATCCGCATGTGTGGATTTATCCACCACCTCCCTGCCTCACACTCTGACTCGCTGCACTTTAAGTTGTATGAGGGCGTATGTGGGGCTACCGTAAATCATAGCCTTGTGACATATTTCACCCCTTTTTAAAAAAAATTCACGTAGGCGCATCATTTTATAAATATCGCTGTTCTTCTACGATGTAGTTTTTCTTCATTTATGAAATGCAATGTTGTTTCATCAGAATTTTGCCAAAAAGTCGTATAGAATTGTAAGTATTAGAGTGGAAATTTGCGACAGTTGCATTTCTACTTAACCTGCTCATATATTTAGGGCTGTTCGAAAATTGTAACTGTCGGAGTCAGCTATGGGACAGTTAAGTGCATACAAGGAAGTTTGCTGAGAAAGAATGCCATAAAGAAACTTCAGCACAAAATAATGATAATATTATGTACAACACAAGAGTAGCAACATTCTATATAAAACACGGAATAATCCTCAAAATTTAACCATTTGAGTAAGTTCCAAAATATTTGGTTTGTCCCTTGCTATGGGACGTTTGCACTGAAGGGTCAAAGAAACGGGTATACCTGCCTAATATCGTGCAGGGCCCACGCGAGCACGCAGAAGTGCCGCAACACGACGTGGCATGGACTCGAATAATGTTTGAAGTTGTGCTGGAGGGAACTGACACCATGAATCCCGCAAGGCTGTCCGTAAATCCGTAAGAGTACGAGGGGGTGGAGATCTGTTTAAAATAACACGTTATAAGGCTTCCCCGATATGCTCAATGATGTTGATGTCTGTGGAGTTTGGTGGCCAGTGGAGGTTTTCAAACTCAGAAGAGTGTTCCTGGAGCCACTCTGTAGCAGTTCTGAACTTGTGGTGTCGCATTGTCCTGCTGGAATTGCGCAGGTCTGTCGGAATGCACAATGGACAAGAATGGTTGCAGGTGATCAGACACGATGCTTACCTGTCAGAGTCATATGTAGACGTATCAGGGGTCTCATATCACTCCAACTGCACGCGCCCTACACCATTACAGAGCCTCCACCAGCTTGAACAGTCCCCTGCTGACATTCAGGGTCCATGGTTTCATGAGGTTGTCTCCATACCCGTACACGTCCATCCGCTCGATATATTTTGAAATGAGACTCATCCGACCAGACAACATGTTTTCTGTCATCAACAGTTCAATATTGGTGTTGACGGGCGTAGGCGAGGCGTAAGGCTTTGTGTCGTCCAATCATCAAGGGTACACGAGTGGGGTGACCGCTACGGTCACAGGTTCGAATACTGCCTCGGGCATGGATGTCCTTAGGTTAGTTAGGTTTAAGTAGTTCTAAGTTCTTGGGGATTGATGACCTCAGATGTTAAGTCCCATAGTGCTCAGAGCCATTTGAACCTTTTGAACACGAGTGGGCCTTCTGCTCCGAAAGCCTATGTCAATGATGTCTCGTTGAATGGTTTGCACTCTGACACTTGTTGATGGCCGAACATCGAAATCTGCAGCAATTTGGGGAAAGGTTGCACTTCTGTCCCGTTGAACGATTCTCTTCAGTCGTCGTTGGTCCCGTTTATACAGGATCTTTTGCCGGCCGCAGTGATGTCGGAGATTTGATGTTTTACCGGATTCCTGATATCCACGGTACACTCGTGAAATGGTCGTACGGGAAAATTCCTACTTCATCGCTACCGCGGAGATGCTGTGTCCCATCGCTCTTTCACCGACTATAGCACTACGGTCAAACTCAGTTACATCTTGATAATTTGCCATTGCATATCTAATTTTTCCCCACTGACACCGTATCATTAACAAGTGTGACATAATTCTTGATTTTGATTATCACCCCCGAATAATATCCTCCTTCGCGTATCACCACCACATAGTTCCCCACTGTCTTGCCTCCTTCCCTGAAACCTTTAGTTTCTTCCACGATATCAGCTTCAGAGTCCGAATATTGAGACAGACTGTAATCTGATTCAGTACACATTACACCGTCTTCGCCACTTTCAGCAGAGCTGCAAGTGATACGATGAGCTGCCCTCTTTTTCAACTTCATACTTGTGTCAACAGAGGGTGGGTTCGACCCACTTTAAGATTTAGTAGCAGAATACTCTGTTGATGTGCATCACTGATCAGATGCTGTTTCTAGCGGTGACACTGACTCGTTTTCTCCGTAATATCAGCTTCCCCTGTGTCATGTTGGCTCTAAAAGTTGTCACTTATTTTTCTTTGTAACAGTATATATTCTTCTTGTTTATTTACTTAATCTTCTTGATTTTAGATTACCTCTCACTCGGATCTTGACCATTATTCTCGTCCAATTTCTTTAGGAGTTTCATTACGAAAGCTGGAAACTTCTGTTTAGACATTGTTGCACACCAAATAGCAACCGAAGACTTATTCAGACTGTCAAGAGTTCTTTCCAGTGCCTCTTGAAGGGTCGGAAGAATGACCCCTTCAATTGCTGCAACGAGTGTGTAGCATTTGGTAGCAAAACTATGAAACGTATGTTATACTGCTAGCACTGTCGAATAACTTCAACATTCAGGTGGAAGTTCAAATGAACGCCAATTAATACCTTTGTCCTTTCTTGTCTTCTCAGGATAGGAAGCAAAAGATTCGTAAAAAATCTTCAGAAATACTGTAGTTGAAACATTACAATGCAGTGCAATTTTAGCTAGCAGCCAAATGGCCATTTTCGGTCCTCGTGCTCCATATATGTTTACACTGTGGCTAATGTAAACAGGAGGAAGCTCACCATCAGCACTCCTACAGAACATAATGAAAAATGGTTCAAATGGCTCTGAGCACTATGGGACTCAACTGCTGAGGTCATTAGTCCCCTAGAACTTAGAACTAGTTAAACCTAATTAACCTAAGGACATCACAAACATCCATGCCCGAGGCAGGATTCGAACCTGCGACCGTTGCGGTCTTGCGGTTCCAGACTGCAGCTCCTTTAACCGCACGGCCACTTCTGCCGGCGAACATAATGAAGTGCAGGCTTAGAGGCATCCTTACTTTCTCGGGATATTTTGCGTCCCTCTTTGCAAAGATTTTAATGGATTCAGGCTCATCCATAGGATTATTCTCGTCCCAATTCCTGGTACTAGAACTTGGAATGCATCCAAGTTCAGAACAGAGATGATCAAAGAATCTGTTTACTACATTTTCACCAACCCCAACCCTAGCAATCAATACGTTCTGAGAAAACCTCAGAATTAGGGTACTATGGCGGATCATAAATGCATTTAGCCACTTGGTTCCAGAAAAATTATTTCTAAAAATTTCGGCTTCTCTTCCCCAAGGACAAATTATTTCTTCACTGTAAGTCTCAGATCGAATCCTGTGACAGGAATATCAGAAAAAATAAACTATGGAATTCACAACACAAGCCAACAACTAAACCTGTAACCGCAACAGGAATTACGCTAATATGTAGAAACTTACTGCTCAGCTACATTCCAAATAGATAAAGTAGATGATTTAATCTCATTAAGTACTTCTTGCAAAGTTTCTATTGTATAATAGCTATACGGCCGTGAGTCGACTCTTCTTGTTCACTTTAGAGCCTCTTTGTTATCTAAATATGGGAAGAAACCCAGAAATATAGCTCAATCCAAAAATAACTCTGACCTATAGTACTACATGACAACTTTGCGACAGCGCCATTGTGTCACAACGCTGCACCCTGTTCCTTCATATTTTTAGCGTATCCATAAGAAATATAAGAAGGATATGCACTACATCTGAGATTTTTAACACAGATGGTCTCAACTAGTAATAAATTAAAGTCACCTCCTCTACATTGATCTGCTTACTCCCCTCTCACAAAAGTAAAGTTTCGGCATAACGCTCTTCAGTGTCTTCAGATGTGCTAAACAGTAGCTTTTTGATACGACTGTATTAGATAACTCAGGTTGTTTCCAGTTGCTCTAGGAAATGGTGGCTCTCATCGTGCATGTAGGCAACACAGCCTTTGAAGTTTGAAGTATCATGGAATATCAGCGATATTTAAATACATCGTGGATGGTTAAGTGGCACAAACTTCACTACCTGTCACAAAGTTTCTACGGTTTACGGTATAATATAAAAAGCGCGTTACTACAAGTTTCGAAAAGAACTATAAGGGAGTATTTATCTGTTAACATGCCGTAGAAATTATCTCAATGATTTGAAATGAGGTTTAATCTCAGTCTTCAGTAAGAGGAAACTCGTATTGCGTGAATAGGTATGAGACTTTCACGGAGAGTCACAATTGTGTGTTACGTGTAGATGATACGTACGGATGACCGTAATGTGTGTGTGCGTGTGTGTGTGTGTGCGTGTCTGCGTTGTATGACGATGAGAGAAAATAGTAGATGAAACGCTTTGCTGGAACCCAGTGTGCTCTTAACTGGAGTACCGACACCAAGGGCGCCGCCAAGCTTGATGTCCCCACCAACCAATGGGCAGATCAGCATCAAGAGTGTCACAAATCTACTCTCCACGAGAGACTGCGGATGGAATTTAATCCAGGATATTGCCGAAGAGACTGGTGATCAAGGACTTTACGCCTCCAGGCCTCCTGTCCTTTGTCGGTGAAGCAAAGGGAAAGCAGCCAAGAGTACGTAATATATCCATGCGCCTACTCATGCAGCTACAGGTCACGAACGACGTTGATTAATTGCATTGATTTGATGGGGGATCGATGTATTCAGCGAGGCAAGGGCACTGTCTCAATCTTAAATGATAAAGCAATATATACATCTGACAACCTATAGCCAAGATTGATAATTTACATATGCTAACGGAATTGTGACTCACACCTGATAACTCAAAAATTATTGTTATCAAGTTATTACAAAACGTCATGCGTTGCAGGACTACATCAATATGAAACTAGTAAAGTCTGCTAATTAAAATTTTTTACAGTGTATAATGACAAGGTAAAAATGAAATACAATTTGCCAACATCATATAGTAACGGACTTTCCAACAGTGAAATTACTATTAAGTAATGTGGATCCCAGCTTCAACTGGAAATGGAATTTTTGACGATGGTAATGCTGTGCAGGAGCCACAACTGATTGTCTACAACTGACATGATCAATGTTTCCAAGACAAAAGTGGAACAAGGATCGAATTAAGGAATATACAGGTTTTATCAGCGAATGTAGTTATAAAAAGTTAACACACATAGTTACTGAACCTTCCTGCCTGCTGATTGCAACTTGTTACCTGTGTTCCGAGAGACAATGGCTCACAACATGGGCGCTTTGCACTATAGTGGATCTTACAGAGGTCTGTGTGTGATAATGGTCCTTGATACCGAGAGTTTGCGCGTAACTGAACCATTCAGTGCATGGCATTATATCTCGTCCAGTATGGAGAGTGAAATCAATCAACGAGAGGCCATTTTGTAGTGTGTAATTTGTCCTTCTTACAATATATAAGGTAGTGCCTATTGTCGATATGAAGGTGGGACCAAAGACGGATACTTGAATACGTACTGGAGATTTCTGCCTTCAGTTTGCAAGATGGCACCTCCGTGTACAGTTACAATGACCCACTAGTTACAACGTAGTAGTGTACCTCATGTTCTCGTTCCCGCAGTACACACCGTGATACCTTTTACCAAAGCGTCAAAGCAGTCATTACGTAGTGCTGTTGAACTACCTGCGCAAAGTGCACCTGGTGACACGTGCTTCAACTGTGACGAGACACCCACGACGCCCACTTGGAAATATTCCGATCTGTACTGCCTGCAGAATCTACATCTACATCTACATGATTACTCTGAAATTCACATTTAAGTGCTTGGCAGAGGGTTCATAGAACCACAATCACACTATCTCCCTACCATCCCAGTCCCGAAAAGCGCGCGGGAAAAACGAACACCTAAACCTTTCTGTTCGAGCTCTGATTGCTCTTATTTTATTTTGATGATCATTCCTACCTATGTAGGTTGGGCTCAACAAAATATTTTCGCATTCGGAAGAGAAAGTTGGATACTGACATTTCGTAAATAGATCTCGCCGCGACGAAAACCGTCTTTGCTTTAATGACTTCCATCCCAACTCGCGTATCATATCTGCCACACTCTCTCCCCTATTACGTGATAATAGAAAACGACCTGCCCTTTTGTGCACCCTTTCGATGTCCTCCGTCAATCCCACCTGGTAATGATCCCACACTGCGCAGCAATATTCTAACAGAGGACGAACGAGTGTAGTGTAAGCTGTGGACTTGTTGCATCTTCTAAGTGTCCTGCCAATGAAACGCAACCTTTGGCTCGCCTTCCCCACAATATTATCTATGTGGGCTTTCCAATTGAAGTTGTTCGTAATTTTAACACCCAGGTACTTAGTTGAATTGACAGCCTTGAGAATTGAACTATTTATCGAGTAATCGAATTCCAACGGATTTCTTTTGGAACTCATGTGGATCACCTCACACTTCTCGTTAATTAGCGTCAACTGCCACCTGCCACAAAATACAGCAATCTTTTCTAAATCGCTTTGCAACTGATAATGGTCTTCGGATGACCTTACTAGACGGTAAATTACAGTATCATATGCGAACAACCTAAGAGAACTGCTCAGATTGTCACCCAGGTCATTTATATAGATCAGGAACAGCAGAGGTCCCAGGACGCTTCCCTGGGGAACACCTGATATCACTTCATTTTTACCCGATGATTTGCCGTCTATTACTACGAACTGCGACCTTCCTGACAGGAAATCACGAATCCAGTCGCACAACTGAGACGATACCCCATAGGCCCGCAGCTTGATTAGAAGTAGCTTGTGAGGAACGGTGTCAAAAGCTTCCCGGAAATCTAGGAATACGGAATCAACTTGAGATCCCCTGTCGATAGCGGCCATAAAGAGCTAGCTGCGTTGCACAAGAACAATGTTTTCTGAAACCATGCTGATTACGTATCAATAGATCGTTCCCTTCGAGGTGATTCATAATGTATGAATACAATATATGCTCCAAAACCCTACTGCAAACCGACGTCAACGATATAGGTCTGTAGTTCGATGGATTACTCCTACTACCCTTCTTAAACACTGGTGCGACCTGTGCAGCTTTCCAATCTGTAGGTACAGATCTATTGGTGAGCGAGCGGTTGTATATGATTGCTAAGTAGGGAGCTATTGTCCCAGCGTAATCTGAAAGGAACCTAATCGGTATACAATCTGGACCTGAAGACTTGCCCGTATAAAGCGATTTGAGTTGCTTCGCAACCCCTAAGGTATCTACTTCTAAGAAACTCATGCTAGCAGCTGTTTGTGTTTCAAAATTCTGGAATATTCCATTCGTCTTCCCTGGTGAAGGAATTTCGGAAAACTGCGTTCAATAACTCCGATTTAGCGGCACAGTCGTCGGTAACAGTACCATCGGCACTGCGCAGCGAAGGTATTGACTGCGTCTTGCCGCTTGCGTACTTTACATACGACAAGAATTTCTTCGGATTTTCTACCAAATTTCGCGATAATGTTTCGTTGTGGAGCCTATTAAAGGCATCTCGCATTGAAGTCCGTTCCAACTTTCGCGCGTCTGTAAATTTTTGCCAATCTTCGGGATTTCGCGTTCTTCTGAACTTCGCATGCTTTTTCCGTTGCCTCTGCAACAGCGTTCGGACCTGTTTTGTGTACCATGAGGGATCACTTCCATCTCTTACCAATTTATGAGGTATGAATCTCTCAATTGCTGTTGCTACTATATCTTTGAATTTGAGCCACATCTCGTCTACATTTGCATAGTCAGTTCGGAAGGAATGGAGATTGCCTCTTAGGAAGGCTTCTAGTGACACTTTATCGGCTTTTTTAAATAAAATTTATTTTGCGTTTGTTTCTGGTGGATTTGGAAGAAACGGTATTGAGCCTAGCTACAACGACTTTGTAATCACAAATCCCTGTATCAGTCATAACGCTCTCTATTAGCTCTGGATTGTTTGTGGCTAAGAGGTCAAGCGTGTTTTCGCAACCATTTACAATTCGCGTGGGTTCGTGGACTGACTGCTCGAAATAATTTTCGGAGAAAGCATTTAGGACAATCTCGGAAGATGTTTTCTGCCTACGAACGGTTTTGAACAATTATTTTTGCCAACATATCGAGGGAAGGTTGAAGTCCCCGCCAACTATAACCGTAAGAGTGCGGTATTTATTTGTTACAAGACTCAAATGTTCTCTGAACTGATCAGCAACTATATCATCGGAGTCTGGGGGTCGATATAAGGAGCCTGTTATTAACTTAGTTCGGCAGTTAAGTATAACCTCCATCCATACCAATTCGCACGAAGTATCTACTTCGACTTCACTACAAGATAAACCACTACTGATCGACACAAACACTCCACCACCAATTCTGCCTAATCTATCTTTCCTGAACACCGTCTGAGACTTCGTAAAAATTTCTGCAGATTTCAGGCTTTAGCCAGCTTTCTGTTCTTCTAACGATTTCAGCTTCTGTGCTTTCTATTAACGCTTGAAGCTCAGGGACTTTCCCAGCACAACTACAACAATTTACAACTACAGTTCCGACTTTTCCTTGACCCAAGCACGTCCTGTATGTGCCATGCACCCTTTGAGATTGCAGCCCACCCCGTACTTTCCAGAGGCCTTCTAACCTAAAAAACCGCCCAGTCCACATCACACAGCCTCCGCTACCCGTGTAGCCGCCAGCTGAGTGTAGTGAACTCCTGACCTACTCAGCGGAACCCGAAACCCCACCACCCAATGGCGCAAGTCAAGGAATCTGCAGCCAACACGGTCGCAAAACCGTCTGAGCCTCTGACTCAGACCCTCCACCCGGCTCTGCAGCAATGGTCCGCAGTCGGTTCTGTCAATGTTGCTGCAGATGGTGAGCTCTGCCTTCATCTCGTAAGCAAGACTGGCAGCCTTCACCAAATCGGATAGCCGCTGTAATCCAGAGAGAATTTCCTCAGATCCAAAGCGACACGCGTCATTAGTGCCGACATGTGCCACCACCTGCAGCTGGCTGCATCCTGTGCTCTTCATGGCATTCGGAAGGGCCCTTTCCACATCAGGAATGACTCCACCCGGAATCCACACGGAGTGCACACTGGATTTCTTCCCCTCATTAGCCGCCATATCCCTAAGGGGCCCCATTACGCGCCTAACATTGGAGCTCCTAACTACCAATAAGCCCACCCTCTGCGATTGCCCAGACCTTGAAGGCTGAGAATCATCCTCTGAAACAGGGCAGGCAGCTGCATCTGGCTCGCCTGTTTGTCAGACGCATCGGGGAGGCTTTCTGATCAGCCTCCAGGGACGTGTTTCGCTGCCTGCCACTCCTTGAAACGACCTCCCAATCAACCACAGGCGAGGGCTCAGCCCCACTGCGGGCCTCAACCAGGGCAACCACAGCGGCAGACCGATCTGGGGACAGACGGGACGAGGTTAACATCACCGTGATACCCAAGTCCGGCTCCTCACAGTGGTGCCCATTGGCAACAGCCTCAAGCTGTGCGACTGAAGTCAGCGCCGCCTGCAGCTGTGAGCGAAGGGATGCCAACTCAGCCCGCATCCGAACACAGCAATCACAGTCCCTGTCCATTCTAATCGATGTTGAACAACAGTTACTGAAACACGAGTCCATGCCTAGATAATGCAAGGGAAACACGCAAAGAATGTATGAACTAACCTGTACCAATGCCAAACGACTGCGCTACGATTTGCCTGAATTTACGATTACTAACTAAAACTCGAAATTACACCTCCTATACGATACTGACACGCAATTTGAGTAAGAATCTACGAAGTAAACACAGAAAAGAGGCTATATACGTATCTTTCTGCGCTGTCGATGTGCACCAACTGGGAGCTCAGTTAGTTAACTTGCTGCCCATAATTGAGAGCATACTGTTGTATAAATAAATATAATGTGTGATACTGTATGTTCCATTAATAAGGCTGCACAATATTGAGACTCATGTTCCGACCTCCATCAAGACGTTCGGCGAAATTTATTATGGTACTTCACTTCACACTAACAAAAGAACTGATTTTATTTTAATTATTTACTTATTATGTACTTATCAGGTCATGTGAGAAAATGTTATACAAAGCTATTTGTAATGGACGATTCATTAAATAGTTACCAGAATTCTGATTCGGGCAGCCATAAAGTAACAGAACTGCAGCAAAGAACCACTGTAAAAGTTAAAAGGAGTGTCCCGCTTAAATCTGACGGCATGTGATTTGTCATTCAACTTTTTTCTCTGTTGGGCTGGAAGCATACTGAAAGTGAAACATGCTGAATAGTGCACACCTTTAAGCACAATGTTTCACTAAGCTTTATCGAAGTGCAAATCGTTTTTCCGTCAAGTGTTCACTGAATGAATTTTACAGTCTCTTTTGAATGAATAAACATTGTTAACAACAGAACTGAAGATGCAATGTGCATACAAAGATGCCAGAGGCAGTATTTCGAAACAACTGAACAAAGGTGTATATTTAGATTATAAACTACCACTGTTGATCTGCCAGACAGCCCGTTTCTGGACGAAGAATATTTTTGGTGAGTACAAATAACACACAGTTCTAGATTATATAATAGACTAAAAATCAGTAGCGTAAGAAACCTTCGCGTTTCATTGATGTATAAAGTGTAGATTATTCTTGTAATTAATAAATCAAATGCAGGAGTAGGTTTAATAATGAATAAAAAATTGGAGTGCGGCTAAGCTACTACAAACAGCATAGTGAACGTATTATAGTGGCCAAGATAGACACGAAGCCCACGCCTACTACAGTAGTACAAGTTTATATGCCAACTAGCTCTGCAGATGACGAAGAAATTGAAGAAATGTATGATGAGATAAAAGAAATTATTCAGGTAGTGAAGGGAGACGAAAATTTAATAGTCATGGGTGACTGGAATTCGAGAGTAGGAAAAGGAGAGAAGGAAACATAGTAGGTGAGTATGGATTGGGGGTAAGAAAAGAAAGAGGAAGCCGCCTGGTAGAGTTTTGCACAGAGCATAACTTAATCATAGCTAACACTTGGTTCAAGAATCATAAAAGAAGGTTGTATACATGGAAGAATCCTGGAGATACTGAAAGGAATCAGATAGATTATATAATGGTAAGACAGAGATTTAGGAACCAGGTTTTAAATTGTAAGACATTTACAGGGGAAGATGTGGACTCTGGCCACCATCTATTGGTTATGAACTGTAGATTAAAACTGAAGAAATTGCAAAAAGGTGTGAATTTAAGGAGATGGGACCTGGATAAAGTGACCAAACCAGAGGTTGTACAGAGTTTCAAGGAGAGCACAAGGGAGCAATTGACAGGAATGGGGGAAAGGAATACAGTAGAAGAAGAATGGGTAACTCTGTGGGATGAAGTGGTGAAGGCAGCAGAGGATCAAGTAGGTAAAAAGACGAGGGATAGTAGAAATCCTTGGGTAACAGAAGAAATATTGAATTTAATTGATGAAAGGAGAAAATATAAAAATGCAGTAAATGAAGCAGGCAAAAAGGAATACAAACGTCTCAAAAGTGAGATCGACAGGAAGTGCAAAATGGCTAAGCAGGCATGGCTAGAGGACAAATGTAAGGATGTAGAGGCTTATCTCACTAGGGGTAAGATAGATACTCCCTACAGGAAAATTAAAGAGACCTTTGGAGAAAGGAGAGCCACTTGTATGTATATCAAGAGCTCAGATGGAAACCCAGTTCTAAGCAAAGAAGGGAAAGCAGAAAGGTGGAAGGAGTATATAGAAGGTCTACACAAGGGCGATGTACTTGAGGACAATATTATGGGAATGGAAGAGGATGTAGATGAAGATGAAATGGGAGATACGATACTGCGTGAAAAGTTTGACAGAGCACTGAAAGACCTGAGAAGAAACAAGGCCCTGGGAGTAGACAACATTCCATTACAACTACTGACGGCCTTGGGAGAGCCAGTCCTGACAAACCTCTACCATCTGGTGAGCAAGATGTATGAGACAGGTGAAATACCCTCAGACTTCAAGAAGAATATAATAATTCCAATCCCAAAGAAAGCAGGTGTTGACAGATGTGAAAATTACCGAACTATCAGTTTAATAAGTCACAGCTGCAAAATATTGACGCGAATTATTTACAGACGAATGGAAAAACTGGTAGAAGCCGACCTCGGGGAAGATTAGTTTGGATTCCGTAGAAATGTTGGAACACGTGAGGCAATACTGACCCTATGACTTATCTTAGAAGAAAGATTACGTAAAGATAAACCTAAGTTTCTAGCATTTGTAGACTTAGAGAAAGATTTTGACAATGTTGACTGGAATACTCTCTTTCAAATTCTAAAGGCGGCAGAGGTAAAATACAGGGAGCGAAAGGCTAATTACAATTTGTACAGAAACCAGATGCCAGTTATAAGAGTCGAGGGGCATGAAAGGGAAGCAGTGGTTGGGAAGGGAGTGAGACAGGGTTGTAGCCTCTCCCCAATGTTATTCAATCTGTATATTGAGCAAGCAGTAAAGGAAACAAAAGAAAACTTTGGAGTAGGTATTAAAATCCAGGGAGAAGAAATAAAAACTTTGAGGTCTGCCGATGACATTGTAATTCTGTCAGAGACAGCAAGAGACTTGGAAGAGCAGTTGAACGGAATGGATAGTATCTTGAAAGGAGGATATAAGATGAACATCAACAAAAGCAAAACAAGGATAATGGAATGTAGTCGAATTAAGTCGGGTGATGCTGAGGGAATTAGATTAGGAAATGAGACACTTAAAGTATTAAAGGAGTTTTGCTATTTGGGAAGCAAAATAACTGATGATGGTAGAAGTAGAGAGAGTATAAAATGTAGACTGGCAATGGCAAGGAAAGCGTTTCTGAAGAAGAGAAATTTGTTAACATCGAGTGTAGATTTAAGTGTCAGGAAGTCGTTTCTGAAAGTATTTGTGTGGAGTGTAGTCATGTAAGGAATTGAAACACGGATAATAAATAGTTTAGACAAGAAGAGAATAGAAGCTTTCGAAATGTGGTGCTACAGAAGAATGTTGAAGATTAGGTGGGTAGCTCATGTAACTAATGAGGAGGTATTGAATAGGATTGGGGAGAACAGAAGTTTGTGGCACAACTTGACTGGAAGAAGGGATCGGTTGGTAGGACATGTCCTGAGGCATCAAGGGATCACAAATTTAGCATTGGAGGGCAGCGTGGAGGGTAAGAATCGTAGAGGGAGACCAAGAGATGAATACACTAAGCACATTCAGAATGATGTAGGTTTCAGTAGGTACTGGGAGATGAAGGAGCTTGCACAAGATAGAGTAGCATGGAGAGCTGCATCAAACCAGTCTCAGGACTGAAGACCACAACAAGAACAAAAACAAACAATCAACATTCAGTTTCTGTCAAGACCTTGAACGTGATTCTTCCAGGAAACCTTTTTTTTACCCTCAGCGTTAATAATTTAATCTGATCGATTTCATTAACTGTTTGGCTACCTTAAGACAGGAAAATTTCGCTATTACAAGATTTTCGCGTCAGAAACTGTATGCGCTGCGTTTTGTTGCAGTTAAATGTGCTGATGTTACCGGGTATCCTCTATTAGTTCAATCATTTGCATTACATTGCACGTATTTCTTAATAGCACTTGTGCCAGCTCCTAAGAGAAAATTGATTTAATAATCTTTGGTTTTTGTTGGCAGATCGTTGATTTGTTTGTAGATCATTGATACATAGTAATAGTTCGTTAATACTGGTAAATTTCCATGAAAGAATAGAACATATTTGTGCCGCCCACATGGTTGGTAAGCTTGCTTGTTCCAAGGATCGTATGAAGAAATTCACCAATGTACGGAGTACAATGGATTGTTGACGACTTTCTGAACTGGTCAGTGTGTCGGCTGCGATGAAAATGGAAAAAACCAAGTTTCGTGCTGTTAGTAAACATTTTCATTTGAAGAGTTGGGCTGCCGCACAAAAGGAAACACAAATGAAACAAGATCACGCGGACTCTGCACCATCGCTGAAGGTAATTTACTTTTGTATTAATGAAATTAAACGTTGTGAGACAAGCACAGAAGATGAAGGGCGGTCCGGCGGTCCAATTGAGGTCATCGCAAAGGCATCCATTGACAAAATCCATATGGTGCCGCAAGACCGCCGATTAAAAAATAGTGAGGTGACTGAGACTGTAGACACCTCAACTGTGCGAATGCATAATATCCTGTATGGAGAATTGAGTATTAGGAAGTTCTGCGTGAGATGGGTGCCACGATTGCTCCCAGTCCACCAGAAGCACATTTGGCACAACAACAATTCAACACAATATTTGGCGGTATTTAATTCCAATCCGGAAGACTTTTGCGCCGATTTGTGACTGACGATGAAACCAGAGTCAAAACGGCAGTCACAACAATGGACAAAGTATGGTGAAAGAGTGTCGAAGAAGGTAAAGACCATTTGGTGAACTGGTAAAGTGATGGTGATTGTTTTTTGGGATTGCCAAGGCATAATCCTCATTGGTTACTTGGAAAATGGCAGAACCCTAAATAGACCCCATTATTGCATCGTTTTAGTCCGCAGCTCGTGGTCGTGCGGTAGCGTTCTCGCTTCCCGCGCCCGGGTTCCCGGGTTCGATTCCCGGTGGGGTCAGGGATTTTCTCTGCCTCGTGATGACTGGGTGTTGTGTGATGTCCTTAGGTTAGTTAGGTTTAAGTAGTCCTACATTCTAGGGGACGGATGACCATAGACGTTAAGTCCCATAGTGCTCAGAGCCATTTGTTGCATCGTTTGATGCACCCGATGGCTGAAAATTGGCTAAAGTTGGTATAAAAAAAGATGTTCCTTCACCGGAATAGTGCACCATGCCACACATCAGCAGTAACAATGGTGAAAGTGCATGAACTGGGCTTTGGATTAGTTCGTCGTTCACCCTGCTCACCAGAATTAGCCCTAAGTGACTTCTTTCTGTCCCCTAACTTGAAATTTTGGCTTGCTTGGATGAGATTCTTATCAAATGAGGAAGTGATAATTACAGTCAATGAGTATTTTGCATAGTCTGACAGAACCTATTTTTCCGATGGGATGAGAAAGCTGGAGGATCACTGGATGAAGTGTACATCTTTAAAGGAGACTATGTCGAGAAGCAACATGAGCTGTTTACGAAACAAGCACTCTTTCTTGCTTTCTTACCAGGCTTATCCAACACTAACTTACATCAAGACAAGCAACGGAACCGGGACAGAACCCTAGGCTACCCAAATTTTCCTAATCCGAACCTTAACCAGATTCAAATACCTCCCCTTTTTAATGAAACTGGAAGATAAATTTACGTTTCTTACTGTCTAGATACGATGTGGAGCGTTATTATGATTTTCGCTAATAAGTTTCAACTAATGCAAAAGAATTAAATCGTTCACACAATCAAACGATTTTGTTAAATGAAATAAAATACCTACTATCTTTCTATTCATCGCTTAATGCTGCTAGTACCTCACAGAAAATAGAATAGATTGTATTCTCTGTTGGTACTCGTTCTAATAATTCTTTCCTTCACTCAATATCTTTTCATGACATTCACTGGTGAAAGATGTTACTGTGTCTGTGACAGGTCTGTGATTCTCTTTTGTCTGATGGTATTTTATTGACTCAGTGCCAAGTGACTACTGGAATCTCTCTTATATCTGACGACCTCTGGTAGCGAGACGTGCTAATGCCTGGCCCAGAAGAGAGGCGGCCATTTGAGGTCTGCGGCGGCTGCTGTCCTCCGCCAAGTGCGGCCATCAAGCGCTCGTTAGCTCGCCTCGCGATAACACAGCCACCCGCACAGCCGGCGTGGCTTTTGTGAGCGCCTGCTTCACACAGCGGGCCGGCGAAAACCCAGACCAGCTCATTTGTTGTACAGTGAACCCTACAGGCATCAATCAGAAACATCGTCCAGTAACAGTGACCATATGGTGGTAGATTTCCGCTAGGCTTTCGCACCGTAATGCATTAAGATCACTTACAACTTCCTGGTACACCAGCCGAAAAGAAGCTCATTTCAGCCAAAACGGTAATCCACACAACATGCCACAGTTCAAATGGTTCAAATGGCTCTGAGCACTATGGGACTTAACATCGATGGTCATCAGTCCCCTAGAACTTAGAACTACTTAAACCTAACTAACCTAAGGACAGCACACAACACCCAGCCATCACGAGGCAGAGAAAATCCCTGACCCCGCCGGGAATCGAACCCGGGAACCCGGGCGTGGGAAGCGAGAACGCTACCGCACGACCACGAGATGCGGGCTCCAGAGTTCAAGCATAACCATTAAATCTACATCTACATCGTATTACGTTTGCCGATATTTTACAAATTTTGCACGTAAAGACGCTGCAAACATATAATTATAATGAAACTTCCTGGCAGATTAAAACTGTGTGCCCGACCGAGACTCGAACTCGAGACCTTTGCCTTTCACGGGCAAGTGCTCTACCAGCTCGCAGGAGAGCTTCTGTAAAGTCTGGAAGGTAGGAGACGAGGTACTGGCAGAAGTACAACTGTGAGTACGGGGCGTGAATCGTGCTTCGGTAGCTCAGTTGGTAGAGCACTTGCCCGCAAAAGGCAAAGTTCTCGAGTTCAAGTCTCGGTCGGGCACTCAGTTTTAATCTGCCAGGAAGTTTCATATCAGCGCACACTCCGCTGCAGAGTGAAAATCTCATTCTGGATATAATTAGAATGATTAGAAAACCGGAAAAATCTCTATAAAATGAAAATAAATATACAAAAATCTATTACGTAATATCTGATGTTTCCTATCATTATCCTTTCCGCTCTCCACACTTCATGTGTATTTTCTAGCTGCTGGTTATCCGCTTTAACATATACAGTAGGTTTCATTTACCTTGACCACAACAAGGACAGAAGGAAAATAAAAATAAGTATCAATTTTTGTTTACCTACCAGGAGGAGATTAACAAGCATGATTCCCTTTCTTCTAACCTCGTTAGTTACAAAGATATCAACAGCCGTATTTATTAAAAAAAAAAAAATACCCCGTACGTTTTATTCGCTAATGCAATTCCTCTCTTCAAAACCTGATCAGAAACGTATCACAGTCTGTCAACCCCATAAATATGACGTAATTGAAAACGTAAGACAGAATGAATTTGACTTTTCTGTACTAGGAGATAGTGCGAACAGCTGTGGTAACTTAACTCATTGATTTCATGGAGCAGACAGTAAACAAATGTAAAAAAGCAAACAAAGTGTACATCAGTTTCAGTCGGTTGACGCACTGCGTGCTTGTACAGTACAGTCAAATTCAGTTTCGTGTAAGGTTTTAATAACGTCACAGTTACCTGAATGGAACATTCCGATAAGTTTCTGATCACGTCATGAGGAGTGGAAGTCGATTAGCGAATAAAAACTACAAAGGTTTATTGGGAAAAGACGGTACTTCTGTTTATATTACTGTAAGGAACAATGTTACAATAAAGACAATCGTGCTGGTTAATGTACCCTTGGTAGCGAAATAACATTTGCTTTATACTTCTTTTGTGAAGGTAAATGGGACATTATTTAATAGCATCACGTGTTATGCGAAATCTCAAATAACTTTGTCAACGCCACTATACTGGACGATATAGCTACAAAATGTGAGTACGCACCTGACTTGCAGCCATTCGCTACAACTGCTGTGAGAACAAAAAGATCAATTTTTTCCGTCGATGACAAATTAAGATGATTCGGTATCAGAGATATATTTACTCAAAATGAAGGCCTAATAGATATCAAATCCACGACAAAAACAAAAAAAAAGATAATACTTAAGCAAACTCTAAATTAAGGCCACGAAACCAAACGGACTGTGTTATGTCACAACCCAGAGATATACGTAGAAGGCAGCATATTCTATAAGCATTTGTTTCAAAGAGAAATTAATCTGATAATGGCGTCATAAAATATATCCAGTTCCTTATGTTGGAACCACATAGCCACGCGGGATTAGCCAAGCGGTCTCAGGCGCTGCAGTCACGGACTCTGCGGCTGGTCCCGGCGGTGGTTCGAGTCCTCCCTCGGGCATGGGTGTGTGTGTTTGTCCTTTGGATAATTTAGGTTAAGTAGTGTGTAAGCTTTGGGACTGATGACCTTAGCAGTCAAGTCCCAAAAGATTTCACACACATTTGAACATTTTTTTTTTTCGGAACTACATAAATACAGCCTCCTGAATGGCGGCATGTCTTCTGAAGTATAAAAAAAAAAAGCAAGGTGCTTCTATAATGGTATGAAGAGATGAAAATCGCTCAGTTGCAATATGGTCCATCTGAAACGCAGGAGCAAATTACGCCGAGCGGAGACCACAAGCGATCGAGTGTTGCGCAACTAGTCGACACGTTTGGAACGCATTCCTGGTCATTTCCTCCGCGTCCCCTTCTTCACCCTATTCAGCGTGGAACACTTTTTGATCAGCGTTAATCCTCACATGGATGAGAAAATCCACAAGCGTGGAACACTTTTTGATCAGCGTTAATCCTCACATGTATGAGAAAATCCACAAGCAGCACACCCAACGCATCTGAAATCACTGTCTGTTAGCAGATGCCGTTGTTTTGAACATCGCGGTAGGTGGGGCGAGCTGTATCTTCATGAGAATCATGATGTGTCCACGACATTGATCTATCGCGCGTCTGAGTTATCACATTTTCCGTCACCTGTGACGATGTGGTGAAGGAGTGGAACACCCTCCGCCCGATGCCACATAATCCGCAATACTGGCCGCTCCTTGCTCTTGGCTTTATTCTCGCCTGTTTACACTATGAACACAACCGCCGGCAGTGCACTGTACTGTGTACGATAACACCTACATTGCCGATGGAGATGTTGGCTGAAGTTGTGTGCAGTCTTCCTCACAAAAATACGACGATCGGCTTGACTTAGTTCTTCGACACAGCACACGTTATCGTCTGGGGTGAACGTTTTTGACCGCCCTGACCTTTGCTCATGTCGCACATTTGACCTCACACGTAATTCTCAAGATGAATTAACTTTCTCACTTTGTCATTGGTTTCCTCTACTGGTTATTCGGTGTACAGATTCAGTAACACTGGCGACGAGCTACAGACTGTTGTACTCCCTACTCAACTAATGTTTTCTTTTCATATCATTCCACTTTTATAACTGCAGCCTGGGTTGTTGATTACCCCTTGCTCTCTACATTTTACCCTACTACATTTAGGAAGTTCGTGCATGTGCTGGTCTACCGGGTACAATACTTTATGGTTTTCATCTCGGATACTGGAAAGGAATTTTTCTCTTTTGAGCATGTTTAGTCAACCAGCTATCAAATGAGTAGCAGTGCTCGTTATCGGGAGTACCAGGTGACTTCCATGCCACCCTCCCCCTACTAGTGCTGCGCCGTATAAACACTGCACTCTACCTGCAGTCAGCCCAGTAGCTCCGTCACAGGCTTTCGCCACATAAATTATCGTTTATTTGCCTTGAGACGTTCAGAGGATATTTTCCAGTCAACAGTTTCAATAGAAATGTCTAAATCTACAGGGTGTTACAAAAAGGTACGGCCAAACTTTCAGGAAACATTCCTCACACACAAAGAAAGAAAATATGTTATGTGGACATGTGTCCGCAGCTACACAAAAGTACTCTCCCATTTTTGTGCAGGTTGTTAAATTACTTTTTTTGTACGTTTTGATTATTCCGTACTTCAGCATTTTCACTGTTAACGAAAGTATCTTCACGTGAACAAATATAATTGGAGAAAAAAAAACGAATAAAACTTACGTGTTATTACTCTGTGACGAGTTGCCAGAAGCAGGCTTTCTTGAACCGCATCTCGAATATTACCAACGGGATTCCCGTGAAACGTGTGTATTTACGGTAAAAATCACCATACGAAAATGAGGAAGTAACCACAACGGTTTAAAAACATAGCGGAGTCCAGCAAGACTGAATTTTGTTGCCCTTGCTATCCGAAACAGCAAGCGTGAGTACGTTACAAGACGTCTAAGCATTTTAGGTTTAGTTCTACGAAGGCTATTCAAAAAGTAAGGTGCGATCGGTTGCGAAATGGAAACCACAGTGAAAATCAGATATGTTCCATTTGGAACGTGCTAGCTACTGCATTACATAGTCGTCGCTCTGTCTGAGACATTTGTAGTAGCATTGTACCAACTTTCCAGTACACTCATCATAGGAGGCGGCCCTCTGTGGTTTCTGCCAATTCTATATGCTGATTTGCAG
This sequence comes from Schistocerca americana, assembly GCF_021461395.2. Classification (NCBI taxonomy): domain Eukaryota; kingdom Metazoa; phylum Arthropoda; class Insecta; order Orthoptera; family Acrididae; genus Schistocerca; species Schistocerca americana. The sequence goes on along the minus strand of NC_060125.1, from coordinate 211,326,099 downwards.
TTTTTAGTCTGTGCCAAAACGTTGTCTTCACAGCCAGCGATTCATGTGAGCAGAGATGAAAATCAGAGGGAGCCAAGTCCGTGCTCTGTGGTGGGTGCTCATACACCTCCCATCGAAAATGCTTCAGAAGCGTCCTCATTGGCCCTGCAGTGTGAGGCCGAGAATTGCCATGAAGAAGAAAGTTCGTAACACTTACGTTGTTATGGCTGCAAGAAATCAGATGAAATCTCTCACAGCCACTCTTGGTGGGAGTAGCTGTTTTCTAGTCATCTGTACCTCATATCTATGCTCACAGAACTCAAAAGAGTGACGTGAACCATCGATGGGCATACTAGAGATACTGTCCAAAACATATAAGCAAAGATTTATCGGATATTCACTCTGGTTTCCATTCAGTGATCAATCGGACCTTACGTTCCCAACACCCCTGGTATAATTGCCCAGTACCATACTTTCCTACGTCATTTAGACGTGTTACAGCCTCTCCAGTACTCAACTTCACTTGTATATGCCCTGACAGGAAAAACAATCACAATACTAAAAAATAATTAATGTAGGCTAATGAAGTTTCGGGAACTCATTTGTTTACCTAACATATTTAAGTAATAAATATATCAAGATCAGAGGTTTGTGTAAGTGTAGGATAAGCCACTGAAAATGTGAAATGCTGATTCATTATACGTAACAAGTGTAACAGCTAGTATGCTGAACGCAAGCATGCAGACATGCATGCATTATGTTGTACAGACGACGGATGTCAGTTTTTGGATGGAGTCCTATGCCTAATGCATTTGGTCGCTCTATACAGGGATGGTTAACGCTGTTTGCGGATGACACCGGAGTTGTCTAATGATATCCCACATGTGCTCTATTGTAAACACTTCTGGTGATCACGCACGCCAAGGAAACATGTGGACACTCTGCAGAGCACGTTGGGCTACAACAGCGGTATGTGCATAGCCGTTATCCTGTTGGAAAACACCCTCTGGTATGTTGTTAATGAGTGGCAGCATAACAGGTCAAATCACCAGATATATGTACAAATTTAAACTCAGTGTGCGTCGGACAGCAATGAGAATGTTCTTGCTGTCATGCGAAACCTAATCCCAGACGATAACTCCAGTTGTAGATAAGATATATTGGTTGCAGGCTTCAACTGGCCTCCTTCTAACAAACAAACGGTCGCCAATGGCACCGAACCAGAACAGGCTTTAATGAGAAGACACAACTGACCTCCTCTCTGCTCCCCAATGAACTCTCGCTTGACACCACCGAGGTCGCAAATGGCGATGGTTTGGGGGCAGTATGATGCATGCTACAGGGCTCGTGGCTCGGATCTGTCCATGAAGAAGCCGACTTAATAATAGCTCGTTGTGTCATTCTGGTGCACACTGCTGCTCAAATTTCCGCTGTAGATGTAGTTACGTTGCATCAGAGCCATACGCCGAACACGATGGTCTTCCCTCTCGGCAGGGCCAAGTGGCCGCCCGAAGCCCGGTCCTCTTGCGACCGTATAATCTCGTGACCTCCACTGCCAGCAATACGTACAATGCCTACTTTCCTGCCAAGTCTTTCTGTAGTACTGCAGAAAGAAAATCCAGCTTCTCGTAGCCCCTTTCCACAGTCTCTTTCAAACTCAGTGAGGTGTTGATAATGACGGCTTTGTCGCCTTAAAGGCATTCTTCACTGACATCAACACAGCACGTCCAGTCTCAAAGATAACTAACGCTCATGACCTTACAGCGTGCATTTAAAGCAAACCTGATTTGGATCCTCATAATGGCGCTACTAGAGCAACTCTTACTGGCGTGAAATTTGAACAGACAACATCTTTGAGATGTAGAAATGCGTCTACCAAGTTTCGTTTATGTGGCACAACTCCTTCTTGGGTTTTAGATTTCTTTTCCGTCACTGTAAATATGTTTTTTCTTGTTATGATCTGTATTTTACTCAGGTCTGCTGTATAGAGTTATAGATGATCATCCACTTTTATGTGACACCTCTCTGTCTCTGAAAATGATCATTACGGAACATAATGAAATTCCTGTTAAAGTTTGGTGGACAATAACTGAAAATAAAGTGATAATGCTACTTATAATTGGCCTCGATTTACAGATTTATTCAGGGTGTTACAAAAAGGCGCGGCCAAGCTTTCATGAAACATTCCTCACACACAAATAAAGAAAAGATGTTATGTGGACATGTGTTCGGAAACCCTTAATTTCCATGTTAGAGCTCATTCTAGTTTCGTCTGTATATACTGTACTTCCTCGAATCACCGCCAGTTGGCCCAATTGAAAGAAGGTAATGTTGACTTCGGTGCTTGTGTTGACATGCCACGCATTGCTCTACAGTACTAGCATCAAGCACATCAGTACGTAGCATCAACAGTTTAGTGTTCATCACGAACGTGGTTTTGCAGTCAGTACAATGTTTACAAATGCGGAGTTAGCAGATGCCCATTTGATGTATGGATTAGCACGGGGCAATAGCCGTGGCGCGGTACGTTTGTATCGAGACAGATTTCCAGAACGAAGGTGTCCCGACAGGAAGACGTTCGAAGCAACTGATTGGCGTCTTAGGGAGCTCGGAACATTCCAGCCTATGACTCATGACTGGGGAAGATCTAGAACGACGAGGACACCTGCAATGGACGAGGCAATTCTTCGTGCAGTTGACGATAACCCTAATGTCAGCGTCAGAGAAGTTCCTGCTGTACAAGGTAACGTTGACCACGTCACAGTATGGAGAGAGCTACGGGAGAACCAGTTGTTCCCGTACCATGTACAGCGTGTGCAGGCACTATCAGCAGCTGATTGGCCTCCATGGGTACACTTCTGCGAATGGTTCATCCAACAATGTGTCAATCCTCATTTCAGTGCAAATGTTCTCTTTACGGATGAGGCTTCATTCCAACGTGATCAAATTGTAAATTTTCACAATGAACATGTGTGGGCTGACGAGAATCCGCACGCAATTGTGCAGTCACGTCATCAACACAGATTTTCTGTGAACGTTTGGGCAGGCATTGTTGGTGGTGTCTGGATTGGGCCCCATGTTCTTCCACCTACGCTCATTGGAGCACGTTATCTTGATTTCATACGGGATACTCTACCTGTGCTGCTAGAACATGTGCCTTTACAAGTACGACACAACATGTGATTCATGCACGATGGAGCTCCTGAACATTTCAGTCGAAGTGTTCGTACGCTTCTCAACAGCAGATTCGGTGACCGATGGATTGGTAGAGGTGGACCAATTCCATGGCCTCCACGCTCTTCTGACCTCAACCCTCTTGACTTTCATTTATGGGGGCATTTGAAAGCTCTTGTCTACGCAACCCCGGTACCAAATGTAGAGACTCATCGTGCTCGTATTGTGGACGGCTGTGATACAGTACGCCATTCTCCAGGGCTGCATCAGCGCATCAGGGATTCCATGCGACGGAGGGTGGATGCATGTATCCTCGCTAACGGAGGACATTTTGAACATTTCCTGTAACAAAGTGTTTGAAGTCACGCTGGTACGTTCTGTTGCTGTGTGTTTCCATTCCATTATTAATGTGATTTGAAGAGAAGTAATAAAATGAGCTCTAACATGGAAAGTTCCGGAATTGCTACGTACTATTTTGTAGACTGGCAGAACAGATTGAATAGTCTGTTATAAAAGTGTACGCGTTTGGCATGACGGCTGTTGCACTTCCCAGTATAGCATGCTTTATGGTAAACGCTTATTACAGGCTGCTTCTTTAATGTTATGAAGAACTTGTCGGTAATTTTGGATGAGCTCTCCAAGGGCGAAAACACTGTCACGATGTGCAGAAAGACTTCTCCTTACTTGTACGTCCTCAAAATGTTCCGGAACAGAGGACAGAGGATGTAAAACGTAAACTTGTGCAATAACTCATTCCTCGAACCTCCACTACTACGACGTAATTCAATCCCCCCCCCCCCCCCCCCCCCCCCGGCACGAGTAGTGAAAACACAAGGCGACTAGAAACATGCACGGATGCTTGTGTGCGTTACGTATCTGCAACATTCGGCTTTATGACTAACAAGGGAATAGTCCAATCCGACATGTCGAAACGCACTCTGTAATTTTACATGCACTGACAGGAATACAACGAAACAAATACACTGTCAAAATTTTAGTTGATTCGACGCAATACAAGCATTTTTCTTTTAATTTTTAAAGTTACTTGTTTTTGTCTGATGAGGAACCGCTTATGACAGCGGTTTGTATAGCCCTTCTTTCCTAGCGCTCGATAGGCTGTGACAAGAGTGCATGGCGCCGCGTAACGCTAATATCAGGAGTGACGTAAGCGAATCTGAAGCACTTAACCCATACAAAAAATGTCACGTATCGTTAATGTTTCGAATAAGAGGCAGTTCGTGTCTACAGCTAAACTGTTACATACGAAATTCCTACGAAGTTAACTAGCAGAGGAAAATAAAGCAGGGCAGTGTTTGACGTTACACCACAGGTGAATTCCATCAATCGTGATTTAAATTTATTGAAATGAAACCTCACCCTATAACAATTCCTGTCGTACAGTCCCTGTTATAATTATTGAAAAATGTAAATTTTAGTAACTATGCAACAATTTTTTGTTTACTCGCCGTAGTTGTCACAATAAAGCGAAAAGTCATTTGATTGATCAAAACAAACATTTTCCTTACACGAGGCAGCAGTGACGATAGAAAAATTAATGCTTGCAAATACATCACAGTAATTACACTAGTTACCAAATTCAAACTTTTTTTCTACATCTGGTTTGCAAATGGGAGAATTTACCTAATTATGGGGTGCTGAATACACAGGTAAAATCAGCTTTTCTCTATGGCGTCACATTTCCTAGATACACAGCAGAATAAAAAATGGTAATAGCGAAAATTGACACAATTAAGTCAAACAAAAATACACATTCAGAACGTTTGAATTCAAAATTACTTTCTATTTATATATGGGTATGATGCCAATAAAAGGTCCAAATTCGTTCATAAGATATTTTCACCTTTCATCGTCTTTGGTTTTCGAAAAATGCGACGACGGAGCTCTTCTTTTGTTTGCCATTTAATCACTCTCCCTGGCAAGACCGCAGCAGTAATCACCCAACATCGAAGGTTTACAATGGCCTTGGTACCGATGTTCCATGGTACAATGTCTTGGTGAAAGCGTTCACCATGCTCTTCGCTTACGGCTACCATATCTTCGGGAAAGAAATCAAGGTGAGAATATAAAAAGTGAATTTTAAGCGACATTCTACACTCCATGTTCTTGTAATTGTGCAACAAATCCTTCACAATGGTAACATAGTTGTCTTTTCTGTTACCCAAAAATCCCTTCACAATTTCTTTAGAAAAAGACCAAGCAGCTAATAGGGTATCTGTGAGTTTCGTATCAGAGGTTGGATCTTTCAGCAATTTTCATATTTATGGGCCAACAAATATACCCTCTTCAGCTTTGCCTCACTTAATTTGGGAAAGCCGGCCGAAGTGGCCGTGCGGTTAAAGGCGCTGCAGTCTGGAACCGCAAGACCGCTACGGTCGCAGGTTCGAATCCTGCCTCGGGCATGGATGTTTGTGATGTCCTTAGGTTAGTTAGGTTTAACTAGTTCTAAGTTCTAGGGGACTAATGACCTCAGCAGTTGAGTCCCATAGTGCTCAGAGCCATTTGAACCATAATTTGGGAAACTTTTCTTTTAAATGATTGAAAGCCTCATCTTCTTTATCCAGAGCTTTTACAAAGTTCTTCATAAGGCCCAACTTGATATGAAGGGGAGGCAAAATGGTTTTATCGGGCTCAACCAATGTGGTATTGTCCACATTTACGTTTCCACGAACATATGACTTCCTTATGGGCCATCTTGACTGTATAGTGGGTCTTGGTGTCACGGCTGTCCCAAAGGCACAAAAAGCAGCAGTATTTCGTGAATCTGCCTGCAAACCTGTAATAAGTGCTAGAACTTTTAAATCACAGCAAAGCTGCCGTTCATGATCCTTATATTTGACTGCCTCTAGCAGCAAAGTCATGGTTTCATAAGTTTCTTTCATGCCTACTGCGGAAGCCAAAAGTATCGATGGAAATGCATTGTCATTATGAAGTAGTATTGCTTTCAAGCTGGCTTTACTGGAGTCACCACTTCTATGGATTATGTCGTACACCCAGCTGCATCATCAGACCATTGACACCTCTACATATACACATTGAATGCTGCATATCGAAATGTTGAGCGAAGGAAGCAACTTTTGATCTGAAACAGGGAATTTTTGTCCCTGGAGCTAGAAGGTTCCGTTGTTGAAGTCTCGACCCCAAGAGTTCAGCTTGCTGTTTCTAAAGTTTCAGATCGCGAACCATATCGTTCAGTTCCTTTTGTTTAAAGAGCTGAGGCGAAGTGTCATGATACTGAGGGCAGTACTCTTCTATATGTTCAATACTTTCTGATTCACTTGACATGGTGTCTGGTTCCGTGGCTTTCAAGTTACAGACAGGAACAGGCAACCCCTCATCATGGGGCACAGGCAAATGCACTGAATGCATATTTGGATACTTTATTTTATGTCTAGTTTTGCTTGAATGTCCCGAAATGTTTTTAAGACAGAAGTAACAGTCAGAATTATGGTCTTTAGGCTCACACCACACCATCGGAACGGCGAATGGCATAGCTCGGCGTTTTCCTTTCTACCACTCGTTTAAGGTTGTAGCAAGGTTATGCAGGCAATATAAGCTGTCAAATTTTTATCTTGATCAGCAACAGGACAATCAAAATACAATTTATATGCCTTCTTAACCAAATCAGTGATTGGTTTTCTTTCGGCTTTTAGAGTGAATTTCCCACACTCATAACAAAAGTTGTCGGGGTGGCTTGGACAGCAACGAGATTTACTAGTTACCATTTTTCTTAGTATGAGTTTTAACCACAAAAAGTCTGTCACAGGAAAGACTCAATGAGGATCTCATTCACGCCACTGGATTACCACACCAACCATTTAATGACGGTTTGTAGATCCTGTAGCTCTCCTCTGCAAATCAAAATCAAACAATTAAACATCAAAACAGAAGAACAGCAAAAAGCGAAATACTGAAAATGAAAAATAAAAACCTTTCAAAACTCAAAAATGGTACGTGCTAGAACATTTTGAAAGGTATATGCGGATTGTACAAACCAAAATACATACTCGTTGATGTATCACATCCCAGATGCAAAATGGCGTTACTAGTTTTGTTTAGGCAGAATTTTAGTGGAGTATGAAATGGTCCTGCCCATTGCTCTGCTTATTGTACCGCATACTGAGCTTACGTAACGAAATTTGTAACATGTGCCAGTGAAAACTGATAATGCGCAAATGAATAAAATTTGAGAATACTGTACTCCTGATAAACCTCAGACGACACAGAGCTATCAGTAATCATATTGTTAGACAATTTCCTTAAAAATTATTGCCACAGCCGAAAAAATTCTTTATCGAGCCACACTGGTTGTTTCAGGTGGAGTCTGAATTATGTCAAAAGTCTTTTCGTCGTCCTCTTGAAAGACACAAGTATCATAAAGTCCAGGCCAAAAGTCGAAGAAAAGCCGTGAATAAATTTTTACATCTGGTTAGGAACCGTGCAGAATGAAATGTTTAAAATTATTCCTTTAAACTTTTGAAGATTTGTATGTGTCTATCATAAGCCACTAAACAATACTTTTTTTATGTTTGGTCCTGTTATGCCTTGAGGTCCCGGCAGACAGATATAAAGCTGCGGAAACAGTAATCCACTCATACTGCCACGGTCGTCGTCGTATATAAATGTGTCACAACGTTAATGGATTGTGCAAAAGACTGTTCTTTTCCGCATCGAAATGATAAAGTGCAATTAGCTCACATTTATTTCACGAAATCTGACCGATCAGCATTATACGCAGCAGATGTGGTGATAACAGCAAGCTTCGTCTTCACATCAGCTGCGGATTAAAGGCATCTCCGCTATACTTTTACTCGAAGCAAACTTCGTTGTGTTCCGACTTCATATACTACATGATTTCTTGCATCTATTTAAACAGGTCGATGAAAACTTACAACCAACAATTTTCATCTCAGTTGTGGTTTGGTGGTCCCAGTCTCGTAGATATCCATCGATTACGGTGGTTTGCCTCTTATGAACAGTTTTATATTGTTCATATCTGAAGGAAACTCCTCTAAAGAAGAGCTGTTCATGTTCTTTATTCAAGTTTAGGGGCTTATGTTGGTTATTAATGGTGGTATCAGGAGTTTTGTGAGCACCCTATATAGTACATCTTTCAGTAGCTTGTTTTACGATTTTGCGAATTTCATTTTAGCGCATATTAAACGTTAAATGCAGTGAATATTATTTCAGTCTTTTCACCACTTTTAACGGTAATGCTACAACTGGTAATTATTATTATGGATATTAAATGAATTATAGATTTGAGTCTAGAGTAACAACGGACAATTGTTTCAAAGACACTGTCAAAGAAAACAGAATTTCTTTTTGCTAATTACGATCGTGCTGAGACGTTTTATCTGTTTACCGATGCGCCATCAGACAAGAACCTGCGCCCGCCATGCAGCGCATTTGCAGTCCGCAATAGCTGCGGTAGCGATGCACATGCCTCCAGCTGCCCGGCGAAATTCGAATTTGACAGTTTCCAAAATTTTCTTTTTTTAATTACTTGCAGTACGTCTTAACAGAAGGGCCTTCATTTCGGTGTATTTTACCTGTATAAAAGAAATTCAGGGTACGTTTCACCACGTCAGATCGTTTCATTCCCTTTTAACTCAGTGTCTCATGCAACAAGTTATAGTGATTGCAGCCAGACATGTTACGTGACTAGCATACGCCAAGTCCATTTCAATTGCTCCTTAGTGCACAACCATTCAAGTACCTCGCTGCAGAGGTGAAACACCTTTTGTGCCATCATAGTATTAACACTGGGTCTCAGTTCTATGGTGTGAGGCAGCAAGGCGGTGCATTCAAAATATTCCCAGAATGAATAAACGTATCGAGGTCCGGTTATCGCTAAGTTATATCGGTTCTTATTGAAAATTTCCTGACGTTCATAAGCAATTTTTATCGTTTATAATCACCAAATTGCGGCACCGCAATTGTTTCTTTTTTGTAAAGGAACTACATACTTTTTTCTGTGGTATCTGAAAGAGGCTTGTAGGAGAGCTCCAACGGCATAACATGTCTGAGGGTTGATCGAAAAGTATAAAGGTAACAGCGCCGCAGGCCACAGCCCAACGCTCAGGAGAAGAGTGTCCGCAAAAGTCTGCCCTATTACACCCACTGTGAGCAAAGACGGAACTCAGGTTTCGTTCGTGTATTTATGATCACGGCTGTTCAGCCAAGTGCTCAATCTGTGGACCTTGCGCATTGCTACACGCTATAGAGTGAGTCTGAAGAAACGATACTGCACGTTGAATTTCCTCAGCAATTAACGACGGCACAGGCCAGTGTTATAAGGCATTTAATGGCTTCGGGAATCGTCGGTGTTTCGTAATAGACTTCTTGTTTTAACTCTCACGCACGTAATGGTGTAGAAGTGTTACATTCGGAGCGTATGCAGACCATTTTGCTTTTCCTGAACGACTGTTCCAGTACTCTCCAAATTTTCTCTTAAGAGGATCTGTCATTACATCTGTGGAATGGGAGGGACATCCATCATGTTGGCAAAACATTGATTGTCTTCTAGCCATTGGGATGTCTTCCAATAACTGCAGCTGCAGCATCTTCTAGGATCTCCAGGTACTTGACTATAATTAAGTTCCCCACATTAAAATAGGGACCAAAGACGCAAGTCATGAAAAACATATACCAAATCGTGATACACCAAGAGCGTTGTTTTTATTCATCTTTTTGAGCCAGCGTCGATTTTCAACTGACTATTCAGTGCATATTACAAAGATAGACTTTCACATGGCCGGCCAGTGTGGCCGAGTGTTTCTAGGCGCTACAGTCTGGAACTGCGCGACCGCTACGGTCGCAGGTTCGAATCCTCCCTCGGGCATGGATGTGTGTGATGTCCTTAGGTTAGTTAGGTTTAAGTAGTTCTAAGTTCTAGGGGACTTATGACCTTAGAAATTAAGTCCCATAGTGCTCAGAGCCATTTTGAACTTTCACATGGTCTGCAAATGATGCTTCTTCCTTTAAAAATATTTTTCGTAGATATGCTACGTCACTTTGCACATTTTGTACATAAAATTAGGAGAACGGTAAGCAATTTTGGAAGTCAATATCAAAGAGCTGTAGACGCAACGAAATTTGAAGAGAATGAAATGCGATGGAACGTACTACTTTTTTGATTAATACCCTCCGAGATGCCTCCTCGTGACATTTGTTCTGTTGGTTACACCTACTGAAATATTACTTTCATTTCTTTCGTCAGTTTCCCTTCTGTGTACTTGGTGTATTTTATTCTCCACACATCCAGTTTCTAGAAATTATTTTTATAATGTTCTGAAAAACGTATACTGACTGCCTGGTATGATATGGATACTCTTCAGTATAAAACCGGTGCTCTATTAGTTTGGTAAAATTCAAAATAAACTATATTCACTTTCTCGACTGCCGAATATACTGTGAACTGAAGCACGGCAGGCAATTTTGCATGCCTTTTTCATTTAATTTGAGGTTAATTGTTTTATGTAGGGGATGATAACCGTGGGGACTGCATTAATGATATTTTTATTGAAGATCTTAGGCCATAGTCACTGTTAATAAGGTGCTCTCTGTAGACTCACTTCCTTTCTTTAACATGGTGGTGAACTCATTGGTTTATGAATGGTTTTTCCGTATGGGCGAACACACAGTGCATTTTAGTTGAAATGGAGCAAACAGTGAATGCTACGGAAAACGGCACTTTGCTGGTAGTGGAGACCGGAGGTTCTGGTGGAATTTGCGCGACTGAGTCTGCAGAGGTGTCCGAGGGGGTAGCAAACCATTGTCCAGCTTTAACATCTCGCTCAGTCTAGTGTCCACTCCTGGGCATAGAGACGCGGTTGGGGGGCTGCATCCTCATGCTCTGCAGACCGCCTTTGTAGACAGCCATTGGCCGCTTCATGAAACACGGGCTGCAGAAAGTAATGTGCTAACCTCGTGAGCTGTCTTTTATGATATCAGAGATCCTCTCATGTGAGGCTAGTGCTGTAGTGATAACGCGCGATTGGTACATTAGACTGTGACGTCATGAGCACAGACCTGGGGCGGACGCTTTTTGGTAAAGTTGAGAGGGTTGCTGTATGATTGACAGCAGATCACGACACATCGTTTTCATGGGATTCTCTGTGCGGGAGGGAAACCTTACTGTTGGGCTCTAGTGTTTTGTATTTCACCACTGACAATTGGCAGGAGCGTTAGAGACATCTAAAAATATAGGAGTGAAGTTGGAGACGCAGTGGACGCCGCATCGACTCTGGGTTGAGACGCGGTGGATATGGCATCAACTTCGGCTGAGACGTGGTGCTGCCCACAGCGACTTCCGAGTTAGGAGAAGTCCAAGGAATAGTGCCGCAATTGCAGTAGCCTGTCCTTGCCATCTCGAGATAGCTATCAAAATAGCGGCGTTCATCACTGTGCGCAATTACGTTATGGTGAGCATTCGTATCAGCATCGGCGAGCTAGATTATTCTCATTCTGCACCTGTGGAACTATATACGATCGCCTATCCCAGGTTCAACCTACATGTGTTGAAAGTATGAACCTTTCAATCACAGCCCGCATCTCGTGGTCGTGCGGTAGCGTTCTCGCTTCCCACGCCCGGGTTCCCGGGTTCGATTCCCGGCGGGGTCAGGGATTTTCTCTGCCTCGTGATGGATGGGTGTTGTGTGCTGTCTTTAGGTTAGTTAGGTTTAAGTAGTTATAAGTTCTAGGGGACTGATGACCATAGATGTTAAGTCCCATAGTGCTCAGAGCCATTTTCAATCACACACTAAACTTTTACTCACTGTTTTCCATCAGGAAACAGTTACTTTTGAAACAGTTCCAGGCCGTTATAACTGAGTTAGCCGGACGTAATTTCTCCCGCAGACAAGTAAAACTGCTGTCATTATAATCACTAATCACAATTTTCAGACGGAGAACATCAATCAGCTGCTTGATTGTCTCCTTGATGATCTGTGATAATCTGTGTCTGAAATCAGACTGTTTAAATGATGGAGTGTTTTGGTCAGACATCTTCCTGTCGCATTAAATTATTGTGTAAATACCACATTTTAGGCTCTTCGCCTAGGGCCTAAAATCGTGTTATGCATTAGAAGCTGTGCACATTAAACTCGTAAGATAGGTCTTAAAGGAAGGGCTCATCCACATTTACTTTTCTGAATTTGGTACATTTTTCACGAAGAAGGATTTCGGCAAAATGTCTCAAAGATTTTAAGTGCAACTTATCTGATTGCTGCATTAGCGGAAGACAGACTGGTGGGCTTCAAATGCACAGGTAAACGCAGGAACAATACCTGAATTACGCGTTTGCTTACATTTCTTATGTTAGGGCAGAGGTTTTCGGAACTTCTCCTGATGGCGACACAGTGACTTGCGGCACTATTGTCTTGATATTATTTGAACAGTTTCCATAGTTGTAACGTCATTGAAGGTTCCTTACAAGTTTCTTTCAAAAGCCAGAGAGAAAAGTAAGTACTCCCATTGGGAAAAAAAAGGAAAAGAAACATCCAAAGTTAGTGTCGTAATTTGGCGACCATGAATGATAAAAATTTCTTGTTTATGTCAGAAAATTCACTATATTGTTTGCTATAACTGGGGAAAAACCGCATCTCGATGTATTTATTCGTTCTTCAAATACTCGTATGTGGGTGGACCGTCTTAGCTGTCTCACCCTATTTCATATCCTAGCTATGCCCACACATAAAACAAAAGGTTTCGCATACTCTTCTGTTGCCGCCGTCCGTCTCTGCAACAAGGTGTCCAGCATTCAGCCCACGGTTCATTGTCGTGCTGTTCTTAAGGAGTAAACGAAGCACATCCTTCTGTAACTCTCTTAACGATATCCCCAAAACTATTGCGAAGGTCCGATTTTCCCTCCGTCGTACAGTGAAATCAATGCTTCTGTCTTGCTCCTGTCACGCTTCATTGTATTTATCTTTCTCTCTGTGTGTTATGTCCTTAGGTTAGTTAGGTTTAAGTAGTTCTAAGTTCTAGGCGACTGATGACTTTAGAAGTTAAGTCCCATAGTGCTCAGAGCCACCTCCTTTTCCCATATATTCGTCAACTGTGTTTTACCATGTCACTCTTTCTCTACGTCTTCAGCACCGTTTTGTCATGCCCACTGCTGCCAGAATTCATAATAAAAGAATCACTATATGGTGGTTTCTAATTACTGCTGTACTTCTCTCGGACGGATACGAACTGTGTGAGTTTTTTTTATGTCCTTACTACTGTGACTTTTTAACCCGCCCGGCTAGCCGCGCGGTGTAACGCTCTGCTTCCCAATTGAGAACGCGCGCCGCACGAATCCGCCTGGCGGTTTCTTGTCAAAGTCCGGTGTGCCGGCCAGCCTCTGGATGATCTTTAAGGCGGTATTCTATCTACCTCGGCGAATGCGGGCTGGTTCCCCTTATTCCGCCTCAATTACATTATGTAGGCGATTGCTGCACATACACTGTCTTCGCGTATGCATCCACCAAGCAAACATTTGGGGTTATAATCGTCTGGTATGAGACGTTCCCGGGAGGGGGGGGGGGGGAGGGGGGGGGGGTCCACTGGGGGTCGGACCGGACAGTAACCCTGGGTTCGGTCTGAGGCGACGGTTAGGTGGGTGGACTGCTGTGGCCTGTTGTGGGTTGCTGAACCACCGACGGCTACGGCGGGACGAAGCCTCCCAGTCGTTTCTACCTCCCCAGTTTAATACACAATACACAATACACACTCTGATGTTTAGTTTCTCAATGTAGTACAAGCTGCTTATGGTGATATAGGGTCCCACATAAAACCGGTAGCTTAACGTACCGGTTAACGATTTCAAGTCGAATTGCTTGTGAAGTGGTTATACTGTATCGAAAGTTGATTACACTGTGTATTATCGGAAAATTGAGTGCAACTGTATGTTCGTTGTTATTAGAATTTCATACTGCTGAGTTGTTACACAAATGGGGCAGACTGCTTTAAAACAGCGATTTGATCTCGTGCTGTGATGCATAAAGACAGGCTCCATCAAGGAATGTAAGGAAATGTTTCAAGCGAAATATTCTGGTACGCAACTCTCCAAGACCTGCAGTACTCAGGTATGTACAAGAAATGAAGCGCTGTATGATCCGTTCAGAACGTGCAGGGGAATGGGCGACCGACAGTGAAGACACCTGAAGCTATAGACAGAAATCGCTTGGTCGTTACGAGAAGTCAACAGAAGTCGGTAAGGAAGCTCTCGCAGCAGGCTGGTGTAGCCAGAATGAGATTTTCACTTTGCAGCGGAGTGTGTGCTGATATGGAACTTCCTGGCAGATTAAAACTGTGTGCTGGACCGAGACTCGAACTCGGACCTTTGCCTTTTTCGCGCAAGTGCTCTACCATCTGAGCTACCCAAGCACGACTCACGCACCGTCCTCACAGCTTTACTTCTGCCGGTACCTCGTCCCCTACCTTACAAGCTTTACAGAAGCTCTCCTGCGAACCTAGTTCTGCAAGGTTCGCAGTAGAGCTTGTGTAAAGTTTGGAAGGTAGGAGACGAGGTACTGGCAGAAGTAAAGCTGTGAGTACCGGGCGTGAGTCGTGCTTCGGTAGCTCAGATGGTAGAGCACTTGCCCGCGCAAGGCAAAGGTCCCGAGTTCGAGCCTCGGTCGGGCACACAGTTTTAATCTGCCAGGAAGTTTCATATCAGCGCACACTCCGCTGCAGAGTGAAAATCTCATTCTGGAAACATCCCCCAGGCTGTGGCTATGCCAGGTCTCCGCAATATCCTTTCTTTCAGGAGTGCTAGTTCTGCAAGGTTCGCAGGAGAGCTTCTGTAAAGTTTGGAAGGTAGGAGCCGACGTACTGGCAGAAGTAAAGCTGTGAGTACCGGGCGTGAGTCGTGCTTCGGTAGCTCAGATGGTAGAGCACTTGCCCGCGCAAGGCAAAGGTCCCGAGTTCGAGTCTCGGTCCGGCACACAGTTTTAATCTGCCAGGAAGTTTCAGGCTGGCGTATCTCGTACTTCGTGTACTAAAAGATGTGACACTGAAAGCCTATCGTGTGACTGTTGTGCAAAAGTTGAAATATAAGGATCAGGACAAAAGAGTTCTTCATTGTAACTGACTGTTGACATCAACTGCTAACGGTTACTTGGACTCCTTGCTTACCTTCATGTCAGATGAGGCCGGGTTTCATTTGTCAGGTTATGTAATTGCCAGAATTTCAGATGCAGGACAGCCCACATATTCTGAATGAAGAGCCTCTCCACTGATAGAGGATAAATTTGCATTGTTCAGCATGCGTATTATTGGCCCGATATTTTTCAATCACGCCTTACACAGTGAAATATATCTAGAGATTTTTAACGCTTTCTATGCACCATTAACAGATTCAGAGAAGCTATATGCAGTACTCCAAAAATGTGGAGCAACAACTCACACATCCAGCCAGAGTATGACCCCCATCACAAACGTGTTCCTTGAAGACAGACTAATCAGTCCCCGGATGTAACACAGCGTGATTTTTATTTATGGTGAACACTAAATGCAAAGTGTATGCTGAAAACCCTCGCACAGTCTACGATCTTAAACGGAACATTGCTTTAGAAATTAACATCACGCCTGTGGAACCATATTGTTGCTGGTAACATCCCCACACGAAGTCAGCGACGCCTGCATGCCCATGGCCACCACTTTCTGCATCTGTTATAAACAAGTAACTACATGTTTTTTACTGTTATTATTATTTATTTTGTTTAATTAGTTCATTGTCACTTAAAAGTCTGGCGTAAGGCCTACAGGTTTTGTGTGGGACACCCGGTATGTGTAATGTAAGTATGTAGTATTGTTGGTAAGATGTAAGAGAGTAGTTGAAGGCACTAATTTTCCCAGATTCAGTAAGTAAACAAAATAAACAAATTTCCTCAGAGACAAAGGTAATCAGACAAACAAACAAAATAAGTCGTAATTATTTTAGTGCTCTTTAACGAGCTACCGGACACAGCGGGTCACTGATACCAAAATACCCGTCGGTGAAGTTCACTTTCACCTTACAGTTCTACGTAAATAACGGTGTGATGGGTGAAATCGCAATTTCATCAGAGGAATGACGTTTGGCTTCCTGCCTCATCGGACATTGATCCGGCGCAGTGAGACGGCTGTTTTCTCGCTGGAGACGGGAGGTAGGCGTCTTCCGAGCCGGAGGAACGGACGGAAGTTAGGCGCTGCGTAAACTCGCCCAACTCCCTCCCCCAGGACTCTGCCGGAACTCTGTGCCCCACTGGCCTACCCCTGAACCCCCCAACTCTCCCCCCCCCCCCCCTGCAACAACTCCGATAACTCACCCGTCTTCCCAGCCAGTATCTGGTCTGGGCGCCCCGGACGCTGTATTACACGATAAATGCACAACAGCCAGCTAGTTGCGCCATTGTAATGGATTCTGTAATAGCGTTTACTGTCAGGAATACGCCGTTATTAACCGGTAAAGCCAACTCAGGAGCTCACGAGAGTGGCGTTTCCATTGAGTTTAATATCGTGAAACAGGAAGATGGCGACCTAGACACTTGCAGCGGGGTTATACAGTAGTCTAGAAAAGAAACGCTCAAGCGATCATCAAGTTGTAACAGGAAATCGCACTTTTTTTTCTGCTTCTCACGACATTTCAACCTCAGCATCCGTGAAGTTAATTTCAATGACGACAACAGTGTCATTTAAGAGCATTCATTTATCAAATCATTCTTCTTCGTCATGGCATGTATCATTCACCGTCTATTACAAGTAACTTTTTAAACTGTGAAAACAAAGTGTTATCAGCTTTCCTTCCAAGATTCGAATTCAGCTGTTCTGATTTCCAAGACGAAAGATTTAGAAGGCGTTGAAAGGAATAAAATCTCTGTGTTGCGTGGTCACTATTCATGAAGCACTGTTATCTTGTGACAAGATTGCAAGCTCTCACAATTCCAAAACAGTTTTTTTTGTATAATGTGTAAATTTTTGTCTTATGAGTACAAACCGATGGCTGTTAGCACCCAGACGGTTCTTTCACACCAGTTATGTCCTGCCTGTGTCAGCTGGCGTACTGCACCTGCAGGAAACCTTTCACCTTATAATAATCCACCTGTGCACTACAAAAGCCACAAGGTTTGTACATACTTTGTATTTGCTTTGATTGAACACTATGCAGAGAGATAGTACCCGTATAGTTCCATGTCGCAGACTTGCTTCATGAAATTGATATTAAATAACTTGAACCTTTTTCCTCCTTTAAGATACTGAAAACCGTCGTGTAGTACCACCGTTCAGAATCCTTGAAGCTGTCGTCTCATGATTCTTTAATCACTTAGGAGAGCATTATAGCATCTAATTCTTAAGCATTATCTGGTTTTTCCTCCGGTCGTCTTTCGGATTGCTGATGTTATCAGCAAACAGATACATCTGACTGTGAACCAATTTTCTTTCATCGCTGCCGGTTCATGTATCACGCAACAAGAGGATGACCCACTTCGCACTGGAAAACTAATGTACATCATCAGGTAACCGAGCTCAAATCCTACAACGCATCATTCTGCTATTTACGGGAAATAAACTTTTAAGAAACACAACTATCAGTCTAAATATGCTTCAAATGGCTCTAAGCACTATGGGACTTAACATCTGAGGTCATCAGTCTCCTAGATTTAAACTACATAAACCTAACTAACATAAGGACATCACACACATCCATGCCCGAGGCTAGATTCGAACCTGCGACCGTAGTAGAAGCGCTGTAGCGGACTGAAGCGCCTAGAAACGCTCGACCACAGCGGCCGGCATCAACGATCAGTCTGAAAAATCTCTTACGGAACACAACATTACTGAAAGCGGCTTCATTCGCCAGAGGAAACAGGTTTAGTAAGAATTGCTAAGAATCCATAAACGTTGTCGTTAACTAGTTTGCAGAGTTCAAAAAGGCAGACAGGAAAGGATCCTGGGCTAAGAAGAATATTTTACAAATTTTCTAGCAAATGGCATGACTTCCCAACTATGGTTTACGTCTTCAAATACACTTTCTTCCCAGAGTGCTAGTCTTACAAGTTCCTCGGGAGAACATCTGATAAGTTTGGGAAGTAGGAGATGCGGTACTGGTGGAAGTAGAGGTGTGAGTGATGATCGTCAGTCTTCTTTGGGTAGCTCGGTCAGCAGAGCATTTACCCTCTAAAGGCAAAGGTCTCGCATGCAAGCCTCACTCCGGCACGCAGCTTTAATCTGCCAGGAAGTATCATATCAGCGCACACTCTGCTACGGATTGACCATTTAATTGTGGGTACGTAATTTGCCAACTCAAAGATTTTGTGTGATGCCCAAGACAATTTCAGGGTGATGAAGTAAATTTGTAGTAAGATCTTATGGGACCAAACTGCTTAGGTCATCGGTCCCTAAGCTTACACACTACTTAATCAAACTTAAACTAACTTACGCTCTGGTCAACACACACACCCATACCAGAGGGAGGACTCGAACCTCCGACAGGGGCAGCCACGGGGACCATGAGAAGACGCCTAAGACCACGCGGCTACTCCACGCGGCTGTTGATGAAGTGTTTGATTGTAGCCAGAAGAACAAATGTGTACAAAAACCAGGACAAAGTGGGTCAGAAAACCATCGGTTTACTTGAGAGGAAAACCTTGAAGACGGATTCTGTTTGTTTTATTATACTGGCCCGTCCAGGTATGTGATGAAATATATCGGAGGTGACATGTGCTTCTCCAACCTTTGATTTTCTACTACGATAGTACATACAGTAATCGGGAAGAGTTCCATAATAACTGATCAGACAGAAATTGTTTCGTGGAAGTATTACAGACTGGCTAATGTGGAAATTGTAGCACCAAAATAGAATCAAGATTGAAAACCCGTCGATTACGGGGCCGTTAGAGATGAAACGAGAAGGATGACGGATGCGTCATTTCTCGGGAAATACCCCTGCGTTCGTTATTATTAAAACCACGGAAAAACTAAACCTGGATTGCTAAGTGTCGATAATTCGAAATTCAAGGTATCTAGCAAGAAATTCGATTAATTGAGAGTTTGGTTTGGAAATATTTATTTTTGGAACACTTTAACGAAAGTTTGACTGATAGAAGTGGAATCATGGAGAAGTGCAAATAAGAGTACAAGTAAAAAAAATGTCGTGTGACTAGGGCCCCCCGTCGGATAGACCGTTCGCCGGGTGCAAGTCTTTCGATTTGACGCCACTTCGGTTACTTGCGCGTCGATGGGAATAAAATGGTGATAATTAGAACAACACAAAACCCAGCGGAGAATATCTCCGACCCATCCGGGAATCGAACCTGGGCTCTTAGGACTGACATTCTGTCGTGCTGACCACTCAGCTACCGGGGGCGGGCGGAATACAAGTTAAAAAGTAGTATTGTAGTTTCAATAATATACGTATTCCTTTACAAAGCGCAACTGATATTAAGAAAAAGAAGTCAAATAAAATGTAGTTCGGTTCTTTACCTGCTTGTTGTTGTTGTGGTCTTCAGTCCTGAGACTGGTTTGATGCAGCTCTCCATGCTACTCTATCCTGTGCAAGCTTTTTCATCTCCCAGTACCTATTGCAACCTACATCCTTCTGAATCTGCTTAGTGTATTCATCTCTTGGTCTCCCTCTACGATTTTTACCCTCCATGCTGCCCTCCAATACTAAATTGGTGATCCCTTGATGCCTCAGAACATGTCCTACCAACCGATCCCTTCTTCTGGTCAAGTTGTGCCACAAACTTCTCTTCTCCCCAATCCTATTCAATACTTCCTCATTAGTTATGTGATCTACCCATCTAATCTTCAGCATTCTTCTGTAGCACCACATTTCGAAAGCTTCTATTCTCTTCTTGTCCAAACTATTTATCGTCCATTTACCTGCTTAATACACGAAAAAGTTCAGCTTCATTAATTTTTCCGTGCTGAACAAACTCTGTCACTAATACTCCTATTTTCTCTTAGAAAACCAAGTTAGTTGTTTTTGAATTTAGTGATCCATAAGTCACTAGCGTGAAACCCATCAATTCCGAAACCAATAGCGAATAAGTTAGCCTTTTCTTTAAGCATTCAACCTCGGACAAGTACGATTTGTCCTCGACATTGTCTAAGCTGTTTCAGCAAACATGCTGCAACACGGAGAATTCACCTAGCCGCGGCCACTTCCATACTGCTTATGATACGTTGTTAGTAATCTGCTTCGGGACTCTCACCGTGTGGATGGTGGATTAAAAGAAAATTGCTAACGCCTGCGTTTTTCCACTCCACTTTCCGTGACCTCAATAACCTGTTCCGTTTCTGCGAAAGTCAGAGACTTGTATTTCTTTGACACCATTCTACTACATATCTATGTAACTGAGGTTGATGGCACCGTGGTTAGCACAAAGTGTTCGCATTCTTGAGGACTATGGTTCAAACACCCGTCCGGATTCAAAAAATAGGATTTTTGTGATTTTCCTCTATCGCTCCAGGCAAATGCCGGGATGGTTCCATTGTTAAGGATTCGAAGCACTTCCTTCCCCACCCTTTCACAATCCGAACTTGTGCTCCGTCACTAATGACCGCACTATCGACAAGACGTTAAACTCTAATCTTTTTTGATTTTTTTCATTTATCTAGTATACAGGGTGATACAAAAAGAATACCACAACTTTAAAAATGTGTATTTAATGAAAGAAACATAATATAACCTTCTGTTATACATCATTACAAAGAGTATTTAAAAAGGTTTTTTTTTCACTCAAAAACAAGTTCATAGATGTTCAATATGGCCCCCTCCAGACACTCGAGCAATATCAACCCGATACTCCAACTCGTTCCACACTCTCTGTAGCATATCAGGCGTAACAGTTTGGATAGCTGCTGTTATTTCTCGTTTCAAATCATCAATGGTGGCTGGGAGAGGTGGCCGAAACACCATATCCTTAACATACCCCCATAAGAAAAAATCGCAGGGGGTAAGATCAGGGCTTCTAGGAGGCCAGTGATGAAGTGCTCTGTCACGGGCTGCCTGGCGGCCGATCCATCGCCTCGGGTAGTTGACGTTCAGGTAGTTACGGACAGATAAGTGCCAATGTGGTGGCGCTCCATCCTGCTGAAATATGAATTGTTGTGCTTCTCGTTCGAGCTGAGGGAACAGCCAATTCTCTAACATCTCCAGATACTGTAGTCCAGTTACAGTAGCACCTTCGAAGAAAAAGGGACCAAAAACTTTATTGGCTGAAATGGCACAGAAAACGTTCACCTTAGGCGAGTCACGTTCATACTGAGTTGTTTCCCGCGGATTCTCAGTGCCCCATATACAGACATTGTGACGGTTGACTTTCCCGTTAGTGTGGAAAGTTGCTTCATCACTAAACACAATCTTTGAAATGAAAGATTCATCTCTTTCCATTTGAGCAAGGATAAAATCACAGAAATCGATTCTTTTAATCTTATCAGCTGCAGACAGTGCTTGAACCAATTTCAGACGATAAGGTTTCATAACTAACCTTTTTCGTAGGACTCTCCATACAGTTGATTGTGGAATTTGCAGCTCTCTGCTAGCTCTGCGAATCGATTTTCCTGGGCTGCGAACAAATGCTTGCTGGATGCGTGCTACATTTTCATCACTCGTTCTCGGCCGTCCAGAACTTTTCCCTTTGCACAAACACCCATTCTCTGTAAACTGTTTATACCAACGCTTAATACACCACCTATCAGGAGGTTTAACACCATACTTCGTTCGAAATGCACGCTGAACAACTGTCGTCGATTCACTTCTGCCGTACTCAATAACACAAAAAGCTTTCTGTTGAGCGGTCGCCATCTTAGCATCAACTGACGCTGACGCCTAGTCAACAGCGCCTCAAGCGAACAAATGTACAACTAAATGAAACTTTATAGCTCCCTTAATTCGCCGACAGATAGTGCTTAGCTCTGCCTTTTGTCGTTGCAGAGTTTTAAATTCCTAAAGTTGTGGTATTCTTTTTGAATCACCCTGTATTAAGTTATACATTGTTCAGTAAACCCAAAAATTGTCGTAAACAGCTGAATGACTGAAGAATTATCTGAACAACTGGAAAAAAAAACAGTTCAACGTACCTACTGTTAGGTAGTCGCTGACTGAATTTTAGAGAGTTTGGTGGGTGGCCATTCATAATAATCGCTGCGATTTATCGAGAGTAAGAATTCCATAGGATATCTTCAGTCGATCGATTTTTAAGGGTCTTGCAACAAAATCGATTTATAGAGAATTTCAATTTGTCAAGGTTGGAATTAGAAAGAACCGGCTGCATATATTTCAGTTTCAGAGAGCACAGTGTTTGCTGTGCAAGTAATATGTGGCTGACAAACAGTGCAGACAAAACGATATAGATTACTTTATAATTTGGTGCCGCTGAAGAATGCTGAAAATTGCGTGGATAGAGTCACTCATGATTAGGTATTGAACTGTGAAGAAGTTTATGACGCATCTTGAACGGAAGAACAGACAGGCTGATTGGACATATCATGAGATATAAAGGAATAATTAACTGGTTATGGACAGAAGTGAAGGGATATAAACTGTAGAAAGAGACAAAGGCTTGAATGCAGTAAACAGGTTCATTTGAATGTAGGATGATATAGCTACGAAGAGATAAAGAGACTTGCAGAAAGTAGGCCAGCGAGGAGGTCGACTTCAAATGCATCTTCTACATCTACATCTACATTGATACTCCGCAAGCCACCCAACGGTGTGTGGCGGAGGGCACTTTACGTGCCACTGTCATTACCTCCCTTTCCTGTTCCAGTCGCGTATGGTTCGCGGGAAGAACGACTGTCTGAAAGCCTCCGTGCGCGCTCTAATCTCTCTAATTTTACATTCGTGATCTCCTCGGGAAGTATAAGTAGGGGGAAGCAATATATTCGATACCTCATCCAGAAACGCACCCTCTCGAAACCTGGCGAGCAAGCTACACCGCGATGCAGAGCGCCTCTCTTGCAGAGTCTGCCACTTGAGTTTATTAAACATCTCCGTAACGCTATCACGGTTACCAAATAACCCAGTGACGAAACGCGCCGCTCTTCTTTCGATCTTCTCTATCTCCTCCGTCAACCCGACCTGGTACGGATCCCACACTGATGAGCAATACTCAAGTATAGGTGGAACGAGTGTTTTGTAAGCCACCTCCTTTGTTGATGGACTACATTTTCTAAGCACTCTCCCAATGAATCTCAACCTGGTACCTGGTATCTTCAGACTGACAACAACAACACTGCCGATTTCTAGCCCAGGATGGTAAGTACAGCGTCAGCATTATCGGTATATAAGATGTAAAAAAATCCAATACCATATGCTACTCATGATTGATAACTGAAGACCTCGGCTATAAACACTGGTGTTAGATATGTTGCTTGTTTTGAGAAATGGCGGAGTTAAGCTTCAATTAAATATCATAAATAAGATATTTGAAGTAGACGTAATGGGATTTTTGTTCAAAACAGACACTGTTTTAAAACGTATCTAAAATAACACCACGTTTTTAGAATAGTAAATTCTACCCTACATTTTATTTTTAAAAATTCGTCAATGGGTACTTAGCACTGACTGCCAGCAAGCTGAGTATACATAACATGGGTCAGCACTGACTTACAGCTGTTTACCTGCTCGGCGAATTAAGTAAACTTACTAAGAAAAAATGCAAAGTAGTAGTTCCAAATTGTTTAAGTTCTGGTAATAAAATTTAGATTTACGATTTCTCAAATAATTATGTACAAAAGCCTCAGAATTAATCTATAATTCAACACAGTATAAATTTAATTTTAGCAAGCACCTATGCGGTACATACTCAATACTAAGAATGGTCTTTAACATTCCTACCATTAGCCCCGTCACTAAAATCTATGCAAACAATGGATAGGAGCACAAGTTAACATGGTTAAATTGATAAAATAAATATTCGAATTTACCGGAGTAGCAACAACTTTTGAAGCGCATTTGTGTTCAGAAAAATATTCAGGATCTTTATTTGAGAAGCACATAGTCACATCGTCCTCTGATTCGTACAAATCGACTCTTAAAATAATTTTCCTGGGACGAACACCGCACTCGCTACTACTACTGACAGTCAAGTTTTGTCACTTTGTTTACACGCACGCATCCCGACAAAGTTGCATTGGAAAAAAATATGGAATGAATTTAAAGATATTAGAAATGTATCACTTGACAGTGTGAAATGCAGACCCCTAAGGAACAACGTTAGTTCTTCCAGAAAAGTTATAAAACTGTGCACCTCATACATGCGTACGTGGGTGATATGTCTCGCCAAGGTGCAACCAGAGAAGCAGTGGCTTCTACCGCACTTCGACGAAGGCTTTCCCTTTTCTTGTCATTTTGGACCTGTCGTTATCGGCCTGAATTATGGTTGGCAATGTTGCGTTAAGGACAAGTAACAGTTCCCTTACGTAGAGGTTTCTGTCTACAAAGCTCTCAGTATGTAGGAGTGGGGATTACATGTTGTGTTCAGTGTGACCTTAGACCAACAACTTGCTGTCTTTCCACTACACCGCTCAGCTACGCAGCCAATCAGAATGCGGTTACTACAATCGCATCTAAAGCACATGCTGTCAGTACCCACCATGTCAACCGTGGTGATGACTGGCTATTTGTGGTGTGAAACATTGGTAACTGCTGGAAATTAAAAGCTGGAGTATTTCTTGCGTACCACCAGCCTGGCCCACGGTAAACTCCCTCAAACTGTTGCTGCAGACAAGCGTAAGTCGGCGCAGTGCTCCACCTTATAACTCCCCGTCTACGATACTTTACGCTCCGTTATGGGAAACATGGTGGTTATTTTTTGTAGTATCTTCTTGTAATTGCTCCTTTGACGGCCTTCGGTTCGCTGGTACGATACACACATATCACACCGGTATTCATCTTGTGATCCAAAATGTTTCGACACGAGAAAGTTATTTCAACAAACTATTATTCTGCCCATCGCACTCAAATGCTAGTTCAAGTTCTTTGCAGCTGACGGCGCCTACTGGTGCCTGGTGTCACACTTTTACTTCTTACTGCTCTTCACTGAATGAACTTGAAGTAATAATCAAATCTTTTCCCTGACATACTGCTTTATCTAGCCTCCGTGTTGGTACTGCTTCGGCCTATAATTTCTTAGTGTTGCCTTCAATGAGAGATTCAGCGACAGAGCAGATACGTCTCTAATTGAGACCGCAGGAAAGCTCCACAGCTTCTGCTGCGAAATTCCGATTAATTCCTCTGTATACTGCTTTTTGCTCATGTATCTATGAATCGGTGTATTATTACTGAAACGAGAATTTAAAGATTGTGTCATATGTGTATAGGCAACGAACTGTACCTGTATGGTAGAAAGGACCTGTGTGGTCAAGTAATTGAATATTTTGCGTTGTATACATCACTGTGAGTTGCATGTAGTTTAACAGATTACTTTCCTGTTGTGATATCAGTATACATAGTCAGTGACAGGTTGAGGGTGGAAACAGTTTTTTATCTATTCGAATGGCACTTTTGATCAAATTCCAATAGAATCACAGCGAATATTATGCTACACTATCTCAACGCGAAACACCTGAAAGGCATAGAATATCATTTATAGATGTGATGTGAAACCTGTCTTGGATTTCCATATGCGAATGTCTGAACAACAGTCACGATGATGCGTGTACCAGGCAAATTACCACAGATACCACATGCATTCCTCAGTCTTACCAGTCATCAGTTTCTTTGGCAGTATGCATCTTCAAACTTGCAATATATACACAGAAGCCGATATCAAAGTCAGCTACATCAAACATTCCATCCTCTAAAATCATGCAAGAAAAATGAACAACGCATGCATGAAACAAAAGACTAATCAGTGTCGCCCCTCTTCTTCAAAAATGGAGTCATTTCTGCTTTTATAAGCATTGCAATCAGTGGCACGATGCCAATTTCCTGTAAATAATGCAGTGGTACAATTTCTCTACAGGTTATAACAAACATTTTATCTCTATATCTGGTTTGGCTGATGATAAAGCGATTTATGTAAGTTGTTTTGAGAGATGAAACTTTTGTTATAAAGGCGAGTCTTGGAAATAAAGAAAATTGAAAGATTGGCGTATCTGGTTTTCGCAGACGTCAGTCTGTCTAAGGAATGGCCGTTGGGGGGGGGGGGGGGGTGTCACACAGCCCCCTTCAATGGCGTTGACTCAGTACTCAGTTTATTGGCTAACCTGGCAACTTGCTGTCAATTGTTTGTAACACACATGCTCATTTCCAAGTAACATATCCTTACACTGCATGGAGGCTTAATTAAATAAAATGCAAATAATTTTAATTTTTGGTAACTGTATGCCCGATTACGTAGTCTCGTAAACGGTTGGCCCTGACTAGTATTATTACGCAATCTGACTGCATGGAACAACAACAAAGAATGAAATGAAAATTTTCGTCAACACAATTAATTAATTAAGTCCCCAGCAACTATAAAACCTACGAAACTAAAGCACAAGTATAACTGTTCTGTGTGTGGAAGTGTGATTCAACGTACACATCTGGCACGGTTCTTCTTCACTAAGACAAGAAATTTTAAATATCATTTATACTGAAGTAATTAAAAAATATAAATACTATAATTGCGTAAGGACAGCAGAATTACACTCTAATACAAGAACACAAGCCAAATGCTTTGTTGACTGAACCTGTAATGACGCAATATTTAAGACATTGAGATAATAAAAAGAAAAGGAAAAATTTATTTTTCTTTTACCTTCATATATTGACGAAAAGCACTCTAATCATTACAATATTTCCACACCGACTCGTTACTATCACATCTCAACAAGAACTTTTCAGTATCACATCTCAGCAAGCACTCTTTACTACGACATCTCAGTACAGACTACCACGAGTTCTCCCCAAGCACTGCCAGTGGAGGCGGCTGAATAATCGCAATCTCTGGCGCTGTGGCTCAGTGTAGCCACCTTTCAACACTAATAATTCAATAATCTACTTCACAGGACAGTGTACAGAATTTTATTTTACACTTATGTAAGATCAAAGATGACAAATGGTATTCTTCTATTATTTACAAGGGTACTGTCTTTTCCTCACTTTAGACCTGTCTATGTAGTTTTAGTAAAGCGTTCTCCGTACATAGTCATTACATTGTTAACAAAGTAGGGGTTTATATAAAGGATAAGGGTTGAATTTTTCGATTCTTTTTATTCTACATCAGCCGGCCGAGGTGACCGAGTGGTACTAGGCACTACAGTCTGGAACCGCGTGACCGCTACGGTCGCAAGTTCGAATCCTGCCTTGGGCATGGATGTGTGTGATGTCCTTAGGTTAAGTTAGGTTTGAGTAGTTCTAAGTTCTAGGGGACTGATGACCTTAGAAGTTAAGTCCCATAGTGCTCAGAGCCATTTGAACCATTATTCTACATCACAGTATATGAGGAGCAACCAATCAAAACGTATATTGTCCGCCTGTGGACAAAATTGAGTTTTATATAGTTTGAAGTGGTATTTTATATGCTCTAACTGAGCCACCAATCAGATTGCGTCTATCTGTATACTGTAAAAGTGAAAAAGTATATTGAGAATAAGCACTTAAAACAAATCGTACATTGTCCATATACTAAATGAAGAAGACTGTATAATGTCCACCATGTACGTTTCAGTTTGCTTTTGTTTCATCTACTTTGGCAGTGCTGTCGAGTTTAATTTCTGCCAATGCTTGCGGCTGTTCAAAGCCTCAATCGGGATTGTTGCTTCTGGTACTGTTTGACATCGTTTTAGCAATTTCATTATTGTTAACACCGCTTATCAGCAATATTCTATTGTGTTTTGTGTGTACTGCGTCCAATGGATTTAGAAGAGGAAAGTATGACTCTAGGGAAGAAGAGTACAAATTGGGGAACAAGAAAAATAATGGAGAAGAAATGAAAAAGAGAAGTGGAAACTGATATCAGGTAAATCTTGTGTGTATACCTTATTATTAGAAAATAATGCCACGATAAATAGTACTTTCTTGTTCTTTGTGTCCTAGATACCGTGATGAGGATCCTCATTTAATGAATTTTGATCCTCTCTGCCAACATAGAGAGGGTCGTTCTGGTTGCTGCTCTATCCCAATAAACGTTCTATGTGGAACCAAATGAAATGTGTTTTCTACATCAAATAAAAAACACGAATATCAAAAAATATTGTATCTTCTGCATGTATGCAGTTTAAGCGTCCGAGCATTTGCGGAGAAATTGACAAAGTAAAACCAACATCTGTCACAGTGAAGTATCACCTAATTTGGGGACTTAATACAGATTCGCACTATTTTTCATTTTAATTTTTCTTCTTAATGAAGTGTATCTTTGTACCGATACTAAACAGGAAATAATCCAACCGACTCTGGAATACTTGCAGTTAACTTTCCAGCGTACTAATCTAACCGAAGAACACTATAATTTAACAAAGATAAGCAAGTAACTATCGCATGCTAACATGGGTCTTTGTAAGATGCAGGTGAAATCAAGGGGTGATAAAATTCCTGCGTATGCTGCATTTTTTCGGAAACTCTTTGGTATATGCCAGACAAGATTAAATACTATTACGAAGAGAATTGCATCTGGGAGTGGACTAACAGATAAAAGAGTGGGTGGTCATTAGATTACAGTCGGATTAATAGCCAAAGACTACCTCTCGTGCGAATTAAGTATAAACAAGCTTTTAAAATTATGCACCTCAGCTGCAGCTGATCTCAAAGTTAAGAAATCATTTTTCACCAGAATTTTCAACTCCAAATTGTATCTAGGTTTTGGCTCCCCTGGCACTGATAGATGCCGTTATTGCCTTAGAACGCGGAATGAAATTCAAAGTGCTGTAGATACAAATCAAAATAAGTTAGTGATTGAACTTCGTGCACATAGCCTGAAAGCTCGAACTTTTCATAAATTAATGAAGCAATCGTCACATGGAAGTAAAACCTTTGCATTTGACTTGTAGCAAGTGCAGCCTCTACCAAAACTGAAAAATGGAGAGGCATACTATGCCCAACAAATTGTATTTTATACCTTCTGTGTTTCAAGTATAGAAACCACACATTCTGTTCTCTATGTGTGGAATGAAGCTCTAGGTGGAAGAGGGCCACAAGAAATTGCATCAGTTACCACAGATTTTCTTTCTAAAACATTCTTTGACTGGACTACCACATCTCTCAGGGTGATGGATGTGGTGATCAGAATAAAAAATCAACATCTGATTCATGCTATTGAATAATGGATACTGAAAAGTTCTCCATTACATATAAGTGACGTGTTTCTATATTTTCCTGTTGGAGAGAATTCCTTTTTACCAGATGACAGGGTCTTTGGACGAGTTGAGAGAATACTGCACTAAAGTCCAGATATTTTGAATCAAGGTCTGTAATATGTGCAGATAATACAGATAATGCAAACAGATTTATAATGAAGTTGGGGAAACATGGATAATTGGAAAAGACTGGGAGCTTAATAACCACAATTAACTCTTAAAGAAATGGAAAAATATAAATGTATCAGTGAAGTAGAAAGAATAATTCCGAAAAACTCAAAACTGAAGACTGTCAGTGACCAGGATATAAAATTTAAAACAGAAATTCATTATAACTTCGACGACCCTTCTCAGTCTTTCACAAAATAAGCAAAACGTGGACATAAGATGTTCTCTGCTACTGAAAGACCTATACTAGCGATGTCAAACATGATAAAGGAAAAGAGAAGGTGTGAACAAATTGCTCATTCAACGCAAAAGAGAAAAACAACTTAATCTTTTACGTACTCAGAGGTTCCATGCAGCAGAATCACTACAGAAGATACTGAATGTGATTGTTTACAATAAGAACCAGAAATGGACAAAATTTAGTTGATTCTGCCTTTAACAAATTATTGTATTGAACAGTTTCTTTTATGTAATTTAAGGCTTTGGAGCATTACCTCAAGTAAATATTAATGTTACATTTTTCTAAGTTTTATAATTAATGTAAAGGAATTGAAAATTACTATAAGTTAATAATTATTTTCAGGTATTAAAGTTTATGTGAATTAATAAAGATTTAATGCTGAAAACTCATCAGGATATATAATATCCTAGATGACCAATCAAAAAGTATATTGCCCAAAAAATAAATTGATTTTATATTCATCCTAACCAAATTTTTATCTATTTCAAAGTGGGATCGACTTCTGTACCCCAACATGGAATTAATTGTGAAAACATCATTCCATTCCATTGAATGGTTTGATAGATATCAGTGTTTTGCTTTTCCTGAAAAATTTCAATCAATGAGCATTATACATTTTGATCAGATGCTCTTCATATTATGTGCCTAAAGCCATTGTCAGCATAATGATGATTCCTTAAAACAAAAACATAGAAATGACCAGTGTAGCTAGTTTTCATGAACAGTCATTAACAGGGTGATGCTAGACCATGTATCATTAATAAAACTTTGAATTGCCATTGGCGTTTCGCTTGAAATTGCATTCAAGACATTGTAATCAGACTTAATAAGTCATGAAAAAATAATAAAGGTTCTTTAATTGACAATGCAAATTTGATTATAGGTGGCTGCAATGGTGACCAATGACATGCATGACCATATCAAAACTTCCAAAGCTGAAACAGATTTGAAGTGGGTAATGAGAAGGTAATTACAAACATTTTAGTAAAAATGAGTTTTTTTCGTTTTTGCACACACACACACACATACACACTCACACACGCACACACACACACACACACACACACACACACACATACATAGATATATAGGTCCAAAAACTTACGAACATGAACAAAATACCACCCCTCCTAACTGCAGCACGTGTCTACATAAGAGAAGAGAAGAGAGAGAGTGTGAAGGAGACAAGATTCCTTGATAAAAATGTTGGTCTCATTTATTTCAAACGTGTATTTAACTTTTACAACGTTGTGTTATTCTATCTAAGAAATCGTCGATAATGCAATTAATTTTTTGTAAAAGGGATGTCAAAAGGAAATGATTGCTTAATGATGTGGTGATCTGAAATATTTCTTGGTTTAGTTCATATCGCAAACCGGATCTGTTGAGAAGAGTCGTAAGATGAGGGTGACATGTACAGTAACAGCCATCATGGATAGAATATTAACGATGAGGGTCCTAAATAAAAACAGGAAATCTGGCCACCATGACAATTGGTCCAGTAACCCGAGGAAATAGAACAATAACACAATTTTTATTATGAATTTCCAACCGTTTATGCACGAGAAAATTGGCCTAGAAAGGAATGGAGGTGCTGGCTGATGGAAAGGGGAAGAGGGAGATCTGGTAACAATGCAAGCTACCCTAAGACAGACAGATAGGAAGAGATAATAATGTTAACATTGTCTTTCAAAGAATTACTTAATGATTTTCGCAAAATTAACTATCCCAAGACTTTCAGATTACTACAAAGTCGTATATTCATTTCCATAATAGACTAACGCGAAGAATTAATACTATTTTCTGAACAAGAAAAAGTGTGTACCTGTTGATGAAACTTAGGAAAAAATGTCACTGGAAAGCTCATCTTTAGCTTTCCATATAAATGCTTTATTTGGGAAGAAACAAGTAAACTTGGTGATCTCCGACGTTTCAGTGAAGCTTTATGGAGTAATTCATCACTCAGAAAGAAAATATCGATTGTATGAAACTGAGAATTTAGAATAATGTGCTGTATTCAGCCACAATAAATTCGTAAAGGCATTTTCGAAGAGTTTGGTATTTTAACCGTAACTTTATAATTTGTATAATTCCTGATGGGAGTCGTTTTAAATTATCCATCGCAGTTTGAGGATAATAGTGATGTCTCCACTAAAAGAAAGGATTGCCTTTAATACTATTACCAAAGACGTCAGTGGTTCATTCGGGAGTTTAGAAGGCTACACTCCTGGAAATGGAAAAAAGAACACATTGACACCGGTGTGTCAGACTCACCATACTTGCTCCGGACACTGCGAGAGGGTTGTACAAGCAATGATCACACGCACGGCACAGCGGACACACCAGGAACCGCGGTGTTGGCCGTCGAATGGCGCTAGCTGCGCAGCATTTGTGCACCGCCGCCGTCAGTGTCAGCCAGTTTGCCGTGGCATACGGAGCTCCATCGCAGTCTTTAACACTTGTAGCATGCCGCGACAGCGTGGACGTGAACCGTATGTGCAGTTGACCGACTTCGAGCGAGGGCGTATAGTTGGCATGCGGGTGGCCGGGTGGACGTACCGCCGGATTGCTCAACACGTGGGGCGTGAGGTCTCCACAGTACATCGATGTTGTCGCCAGTGGTCGGCGGAAGGTGCACGTGCCCGTCGACCTGGGACCGGACCGCAGCGACGCACGGATGCACGCCAAGACCGTAGGATGCTACGCAGTGCCGTAGGGGACCGCACCGCCACTTCCCAGCAAATTAGGGACACTGTTGCTCCTGTGGTATCGGCGAGGACCATTCGCAACCGTCTCCATGAAGCTGGGCTACGGTCCCGCACACCGTTAGGCCGTCTTCCGCTCACGCCCCAACATCGTGCAGCCCGCCTCCAGTGGTGTCGCGACAGGCGTGAATGGAGGGACGAATGGAGACGTGTCGTCTTCAGCGATGAGAGTCGCTTCTGGCTTGGTGCCAATGACGGTCGTATGCGTGTTTGGCGCCGTGCAGGTGAGCGCCACAATCAGGACTGCATACGACCGAGGCACACAGGGCCAACACCCGGCATCATGGTGTGGGGAGCGATCTCCTACACTGGCCGTACACCACTGGTGATCGTCGAGGGGACACTGAATAGTGCACGGTACATCCAAACCGTCATCGAACCCATCGTTCTACCATTCCTAGACCGGCAAGGGAACTTGCTGTTCCAACAGGACAATGCACGTCCGCATGTATCCCGTGCCACCCAACGTGCTCTAGAAGGTGTAAGCCAACTACCCTGGCCAGCAAGATCTCCGGATCTGTCCCCCATTGAGCATGTT
Organism: Schistocerca americana; assembly: GCF_021461395.2. Classification (NCBI taxonomy): domain Eukaryota; kingdom Metazoa; phylum Arthropoda; class Insecta; order Orthoptera; family Acrididae; genus Schistocerca; species Schistocerca americana. The sequence goes on along the minus strand of NC_060125.1, from coordinate 211,292,957 downwards.
TGGGACTGGATGAAGCGTCGTCTCACGCGGTCTGCACGTCCAGCACGAACGCTGGTCCAACTGAGGCGCCAGGTGGAAATGGCATGGCAAGCCGTTCCACAGGACTACATCCAGCATCTCTACGATCGTCTCCATGGGAGAATAGCAGCCTGCATTGCTGCGAAAGGTGGATATACACTGTACTAGTGCTGACATTGTGCATGCTCTGTTGCCTGTGTCTATGTGCCTGTGGTTCTGTCAGTGTGATCATGTGATGTATCTGACCCCAGGAATGTGTCAATAAAGTTTCCCCTTCCTGGGACAATGAATTCACGGTGTTCTTATTTCAATTTCCAGGAGTGTATTTTGGAAAGCGATGACTGTTTATCTAATAACACGAAATCTCTGACAGGTGGCAAAGTAAATTTTACATCCTGGCCTAAATTTAATTGTAATTCCTGCACCCTTTATTCCACTGAAGAATTGTTAATAATACTTGTCCGTTCATGCTAAATTTAAACCAGCGCGGCTTACTGCAGGCAGTGTATGGATAGGTTTAAAACGTGTACGTGCTTTGTGCTACTAATTGCGTAACACGTGCGTTCACCTTTGTGTGTGTATGTGTTTGTGTGTGTGTGTGTGTGTGTGTGTGTGTGTCTGCGCGTGTGAAGACTCGAATACGATTTAAGAACAGGTGTAATAGAAAAACTAACAACTAAGGCACGAACGCTCAATCGTAGCCATATTGGCTCCACTCTGGTAGCATCTCTCGCTACAAACCCTCTCAAACTTTCAGCGTGATATTGGCCACTGTGATGTTACGGTTGCTGGTGTCAATGGGATGTACACGTTAAACAATTTATTAAAGGAAAGAAGCGGAAAATGTAAGCGCTTTAGGGGTGTGCTCTAGCGTTCGTTCAGTCATGCAGCTGTTCGTAACAGACGGAGGTAATCACTGCCGCGTACAATCAACGCGGCCATTAGAATAATCAGAGCATAGTTCCTGCTCTTACTGCATTTGGCAGCAGACTATGTTTATGCATGAGGCATTTGAAAAGCAAACCGAATAAGCTCCTGCTACGAGTGCTATGTCAGCTGGTGGTAATCTGAGACCGCTTCAGCTGCCAGGTGAGCAACGTAGTCAAAGGAACTACTACTACAACTCATGTCGTCTTACGGGGAAATCTATGCTTGTTAACTAGTGATTCAACTGAGCGGACAGTTCCTGTCGCAATTACGTACCTGTTTATTACTTCCAGCTGAGCGTTTCAGGCGGTTAGCCCATCATTAGAATGGAACAATAAGGAAATAACTACTGCTAAAACGCGTGAATCTAGCGAGCAGCGGGTCTAACATTGCTACGTCGTGAATAAATTGGAAAAAAATTGAAACTTACCGGGTTGAACGCCGAAGGTGTAAGGTATGGAACCTACTTGTCATATAATACGGCGATGGAAACTACCCCTGTTATAAACTACAACGAATCACAGGGGACCCCTAAAAAGAGGAAAAAGGTTAATAGCAAAAGCAATGAGTATAATGGATTAGAGGAGAGGGGGAGGGGCAAGTAAAACATAAAAGCCATAAGAAAGGCAGTGTCATGTATTTAAATCTCGCCATAACAGACGGAAGAGCCGGCGTAGCGTTAGGTACACGTTTACAACCAGCAAACTGAATGCGCTGGAACTGCAACGCCCTCGCCAACCGTAAACACAGAAGTGGTGTAGCAGGGTTACGGACAGGGAACTGTCTGGGGGCCAGCGAGGCAGCGGCACTGGAGCATCTAACAGCCCTACTACAACAAAGGTCAAAAATTAATTATGATTGTACTGTTGCTCACGCTGCTAAATATTGCATTTTCAGGCAACAACAAAGTTATATTATGTGGCAGGTGTCATTAGAGCACAGTTAATAAAGTCATTTCTTGAAATGATGGATAAACTAGGCACTCATCTTTTCGTGTTTCCCACGCTGGTCTCGTTGTGAACTCATGGCTCAATAGTCGAAAATCTAGGTAGTGATGATTCCAAGCTCGGATGCAAAGAGGCCTAGGTGCTATTCTGCGATATTCAAAAGTTTTATAGATGTGTTTCGTAAACCATTCTTGAAGATTAAACTTTTGCAAGTTACGACAATGGTGATGTAAAAAATTAATCAGCACTCCGAATTTAAGTTACACTTCTTTTCTATTACTTTCGTTGCAATATCACGTAATTCGTTCCAAAACATCACTTCACAATATAAAACAAACTTGAAAATACCTTCCTCACTGTTAAAGTTTACATTTCATAAACTGACTACAATTTGCGTCTTTTTTACATGACGACCGAAGCTTGACTCTCTAATAACCGCTTACGCGCCCAAAATTGAAACTTACAAGTACATCAATGATCATAGTGACAAAAGAAAGAATACACATAAGAATAATATCATTGCAATATATTCATATCGATGTATCGAAGCACCTCTACATTAATGAAATCAGTTCTGAATGTTGTCACAGAAATATGTTAACTATTTTACAGAAACACAGCAGAATATTTCTGGTATCGAGAGGTTGAGGTGAGGTGCCGTAATGGTTACGTAATTCAAGTACCATTACAAGCAGCTGGAATTTAAATGCAAGGAAATGGGTGGGATGAGGAGGCGAGAGGGGGAGATGAGGGGAAAGGGTAGGAGGTTTAATAAATAGGGAACCATACGTATTAATTTGAAAGAGGAGGAAAAGAGGGAGATAAAAGACGGAATGGTGTGACAAGAGATTCATACAACATAGAGGATAATGTTGCAAGAAAGGAAAGGGAAGCCTGCCACGCAGTCAGAGCAAAAATTTGCCGTGGGAAGAATGGAAAGGAAGGTACTATAATTGTTGAAAGAAGAGGGAATTGGGGGGGGGGGAGGAGGGGGAGGAACAGGTTTTAATGAGGAAACAAGATTAATGGGAGGGGAGGGTGGTGGGTCGTAGTGGGGACACGAACATTTCATTTAGGAAAGAAAATGGATAACATGGTATCGTAAAAGACTTGATTATTTATGATTAGCTGGTCGTTAAGACAGTGTTCTGCAGACCGTCTCTCGAACTTTGGAATTTCTAATTCTTCGAAAACTGAAAGCTTCCTTCCCTTGGGGGCATAGTGCACGATTTGGAATTGTTCCAAAGGAGGATAATTTTGTTTCCTTCTCTTGAGATGGTTGGAAAGTGTAAAGTTGTTTCTGACGGAGTCCATCCTAGTTAAGCACAAAATGTTCTTGAAATGTAGTCTTGAGGGCTCGTCGAATTTGATCAGGGCACAAAGACAGGCACTGTAAGCCCACGATATTGCAGACCTCAGAGCGAGGATACGAATCTTACAGCGATCATTCGTTATGATAAAAACAAAGCTGTATCGTCTAGCACTATGATTTGCCTCTTTTCTTGCCCTACTCTTTGACGATGTTTAGGATAGACGGCTGTCGTTTAGCCTCCGCGTCACCTCAGAGTTCTTTAAGATTATCACCATGATCATTTGGCGATAGGTGTAATGTGGCAAGAAACACGTTGCCTTACTCTTTCTAAAACGAGAACTCTCGAAAATTTAACGGCAGATCACCCCGTGACATACAATACTTCTCCTGTAGATCCTGTCGCTTGAGTTCAGTGTGCTTTCTCCATCTTCAAAAGAGCAACTTCAAAAATTAATCGAAGATGTGTCGAAAGGTTCTGGCCCCCTTTTGACTTTCTCTATATACTTTACGAGGGTCCCCGAGAAAGTAAGGCATCACTTTTTTTTGTGTACGAACAACAGTGATACGCATACAAAATTTTATGTATGGTTTGGGGTTGGGTTGTTTGGGGGAAGAGACCAAATAGCGAGGTCATCGGACTCATCGGATTAGGGAAGGATGGGGAAGGAAGTCGCTTTCAAAGGAAGCATCCCAGCATTTGCCTGGAGCGATGTAGGGAAATCACGGAAAACCTAAATCAGGATGGCCGGACGCGGGATTGAACCGTCGTCCTCCCGAATGCGAGTCCAGTGTGCTACTACTGCGACACCTCGTTCGGTTTTTATGTAAGCAATATTGAAAGTTTTCGGAGCGCCAGCGAAAATTTTCCTTTTCCTCCGACAGAAAGCTTAGTTGCAGCAATTTTTAAAAATAGCATCTGTAACTGACGCACGTTACAGGTAACGTGTCGTCATTTAATTCATCACTGTGGAAAAAAAATCTATTCGGAACATTAAAAAACATTTCTATGCTGTTTATGGAGGATCTGCAATCGACAGTAGCACGAACAGTCACTGGGAAAAGAGGGCGAGGCCGTTACGAGAAGGCGGTTTGGCAGAGTTCCAAGATTTGCAACATTCAGGGGAGGGAGAGGGCTATACGCGGCTGCGACAGCTGACAAGATGCAGCTTGCTGATGTGCTCATTCGCGAGGACCGACGAACAACAGTTGGCGCTGAAGCTGTCAATCAGTAAAGGAAGTGTGGATGCAATCAATCACTTATGTGATTGACTCAACCTGATAACGCTCGGCCCCACACAAGTTTGAGGACTGCGGAACACAGTAAACAGGGTCGAACCATGTTACCCCATCCACCCTACAGCTCTGACTTATCTTTCTCCGACTTTCACTTGTTTTGGCCGTTAAAGAATGTCATTTGTGGAAGACGTGTTAAGAATGACGAAGAAGTGATTCGCACAGTGAAGAAATGAGTTCGCGATCAGAACAATGAATGCTATTTGCAGGGTATATACGCCATTCTGTCTCGCTGGAAAGGAGGTTACATGGGAAAATATGGAGTGTATAAGTAACATGATTCTTTGTTTTGTGTACGTTTCATTGGGTTCAATAAATATTTCTTGAAACCAAAAGTGTGGTGCACTATTTTCTGGGCGACCGTTGTACTAGACCATCCTACTAGGTGCCATTACCTGACGGTTAATACCGAAGAATCTCCTGACAATGAGTTTCAGATATCACTTCTTTTGTATTCGTACCTACTTTTCATGCTATGAGTTTCATGTGGTAGTTTCACTGTAGGTCGCTCCGGACACATACTTCTACAAATTTTACTGTTATGTTTTTTAAGAGTGTGATTAGAGAATTTTGATTTCTCCACCTGCTACGTGCTGCACATTACTTTTACGTTGAGATTTCGGTTCAGTGGTGACACTAACAATCGACCTTCCATAGGTCTTCCTGCCATTGATTTTCTCGTTGTTATTTGAATCATCTACAACATTAAACGCATCTATATTTGGGAAAGATATTTTGGAAGTTGGTGTTAGTACTGTTAACGGGATGAGCTCTCTCAATCAGGGAATTAAGAACAGCACACCTTTTACGTATATACTTGTCTTAAATAAACAAAAAATAATTGTTTCGTCAATAACAAGTTATTCTGATTTTTTTCTATGTTTGGGCACAATTTCTTGGCACAGTATTTTTAAAAAAAAAAGAAACAAAGAAACTCAAACGAATTTCATCACAAATGAATTTTAATTTATTACAACTTGTTATTAAAGTTGGTGTCCATTAGATTAAACAAGGTCAGGGAAAATTGTGAAAATGAAAGCGGATATATATCTGACTTTAACAGTCAGATGCTATCACTTCTGATAATATCATATGGATCAGATTTTTCGATCTTTAAAACATTTCTTCAGTTTTGATTTTTGAAAAACATAAAAAATCAGATTTTTTAGAAGCTCTGTTCTCTTTCTTTTGAAGGTTACTTTAACACTTCTGTAAACTTAAAAACCTATTATCACAGAACTAGATTAATTAAGGCAACCTTAGCTTCTGATTAGTTTGTAGACTCGTTCACCCTACATGCCAGTAAGTTCGGGGTGGCTATAATTAAAAGTACTGCTAGTCACACAGATCCAGCGTGGGCAAAAATTATCGCACAACAGTGAAACTTGGAGACAGTCTAATGCGTTAATGCGGAACCGATTTACCCTGGAAAAAATTACTTCCGATTTTAGCCACCAGGTGCATCTCTGGCACTGTCCATGCTGGAAAGACGTATAGAAATGTTCCCATGTGTAATTGACTAAGAAAAGGACTTGGGAGGGAAAGCTCAAACAAGTGAGAAAGGCGTAATGTTGATTTTACACAGTTTGTTCAGTGTGAGCACCGGAGACATCGACAAGTTGCTGCATCCGTAAAATGAGGTTATTAACAGTATCTCGCTGAAGTTCCAGTGGAACCTGAGCAACGCGTTCCTGCATACTGACCTTCAGATCAGGTAGATACGGATAGCGTCCCTAGAAAATGCGTTCTTACATATATCCCCAGAGACAAAATCACGTAGATTCAAATCAAGTTATTTCGTAGGCCATACATCCAGAAACCGCTGGAGATAACACGTTCGTGGAAGGCTGCATTAAGCAGACGTTTCCCTGGGAGAGCAAACGAGATGTTACCACATCTTGCTTGAAAACATAGTTTTCCACAAGCTCATGCTCCTCGGAAACAGGAATTACACCCTGTACAAGGAGGTCTCGATACAGTCCAGACGACACCACGGTATACCTGACAGGCCCTCTGGGTGTATTCTTGTCAAAGATGAACGGATCGCGAATAAAGGTGCTTGTGAACCTATTCCATACAGTCATACTCAGCAAGTGCAATGGCTCTTTGTGCACAACACGTCGTTTAACAGTACACCAAATTCGGCAGTTCTTTGAATTGATTGCACCATGTAGTGTTGAATGTGCTTCGTCACTCCACAGAATACTGCCCAGCATATTCCATCAACTTTCATCCATGAGAAACCGAAGTGCAGATCGAGAATGTTGCTGAGGAACATGAGGTTTCAGTTGCTTCACCGTCTGGATATTGTACGTGTACCAGTTTAAAAGAGACCGCTAAGCTTTGCATACTGTTGACCGTGAGATGGAAAATTCCCGTGACACTGAGGCAGCACTGGCATTACGCGGGGCATATGCTGCGTGACCTGTTACAAAAACAGCCAACTCGGCAACAACTTTCACCAGGGTAGGACGCCTTCCTATTCCAGGTAGCACACCACGACCACCCGTGTTTTCGAATTTCAATGTGATACTCTTTAAACCATTTACTGACATCTGGTCTGTCTACAGACCTATCAGTTGGTGATACTCCCTCAATGTAGCACTGTAATTGCTGCCGGCCACATAAAAATTTCATTAAAAGCGCAAGGTGTCTCTTCCTGATAGTCTTACTGGTAACTAGTGTTATGGCTTTTCAAATGTCAGTGTGGAGACATACCGTCATACATACAATGTACAGCACCAGATTTGCACCTGGTGGCCTCAATTACAACTTTTTTTTTCCAGCGTACATCGGTCCCGAAGTAACGCATTAGCATTACTACTGCGTTTCTCTGCCACACGATAATTACAGCTCACACTGTTTCGAGCCACTCACATACCTATGAACCTATTCCGAACACTTGTACCTTTGTTAACAGTCGACAGTGTGGCAACGTGTCAAATGCTGTACGGAAATCAAGGAATATGAAATCAGCCTGTTGCCCTTCACCTATGGTTCACAGGATCTCATGTGAGAAAAGTGCGAGCTGAGTTTCGCACAAGCGAAGCTTTCTATAAACCACGTGAGTATTAAAATGAACATATTAAATTTTTGTTACAAGATAAATCAAATAAATTTAATGTTCGACAATTCAACTAAATATCTAGGAATTACAATTACGGACATTTCAAATTGGAACCATAACACAGAAAATTTTGTGGGGAAGGCGAGCCGACTACTGCGATTTTTTGGCAGAATAGCTGGAAGATGTAACAAATCTATTAACGAGACTGCCTACGTTACTCTTCTGGAGCACTGCTGCATCGTACTGGACCCTTACCATACACGTTTGACGGAAGGCATCGACAAAATTCAAAGAACGCCAGCTCGTTTGCTATTATCGCCATAATGGGGAGTGAGTGTTACGGATGTGATAATCAAGTAGTTGTGATATGTATTCGACCAACGGCATTTCTCGCTGCGACGATAGCTTTTCGAAAAATTCAAACATCAACTTTCTCCTCTGAATGCGAAAGTATTCTGTTGACTCCTACCTACTTTGGGAGAAATGTCCGTTGTAATAATAAGATAAATATAGAAAAGAAATTAGAGCTGGAGCTGAAAGATTTAAGTGTTCGTTTTTCCAGCGCGATATTCGAGAGAGGAACGCTAGAGAAATAGTCTCAAGGTGGTTCGATGAACACTTTGTCAAGCACTTAAGCGGGAATTGTAGTCACGTAGATGTACACTCATGCTCATAAATTAAGGATAATTCTGATACATGGTGAAACAACGCTCTGGTGGGCGGTTTGCGGGTTTAAATCACCTTGGGATATGACCATGCGGTGCATTTGACATGTAGTCGTCGCACGGTGGCGCTGGCAGCAGTTCAAACACGCAGAGGTGTGTTGGTGTATGTCAGAGTACGGTGCAGGTAGTAAGTGTGCAGACGTTTTCAGATTAGATAATGGTGACAGTGTGCTTAAAATGGCTCAAAGAACACATATTGATGACGTTATGAGGGGTAGAATACTAGGGCGACTGGAGGCTGGTCAAACACAGCAGGTCGTAGCACGGGCACTCTGTGTGCCACAAAGTTTGATCTCAAGATTATGGCAACGATTCCAGCAGACAGGAAACGTGTCCAGGGGCTACAGTACGGGACGTCCACAATGTACACTCCTGGAAATGGAAAAAAGAACACATTGACACCGGTGTGTCAGACCCACCATACTTGCTCCGGACACTGCGAGAGGGCTGTACAAGCAATGATCACACGCACGGCACAGCGGACACACCAGGAACCGCGGTGTTGGCCGTCGAATGGCGCTAGCTGCGCAGCATTTGTGCACCGCCGCCGTCAGTGTCAGCCAGTTTGCCGTGGCATACGGAGCTCCATCGCAGTCTTTAACACTGGTAGCATGCCGCGACAGCGTGGACGTGAACCGTATGTGCAGTTGACGGACTTTGAGCGAGGGCGTATAGTGGGCATGCGGGAGGCCGGGTGGACGTACCGCCGAATTGCTCAACGCGTGGGGCGTGAGGTCTCCACAGTACATCGATGTTGTCGCCAGTGGTCGGCGGAAGGTGCACGTGCCCGTCGACCTGGGACCGGACCGCAGCGACGCACGGATGCACGCCAAGACCTTAGGATCCTACGCAGTGCCGTAGGGGACCGCACCGCCACTTCCCAGCAAATTAGGGACACTGTTGCTCCTGTGGTATCGGCGAGGACCATTCGCAACCGTCTCCATGAAGCTGGGCTACGGTCCCGCACACCGTTAGGCCGTCTTCCGCTCACGCCCCAACATCGTGCAGCCCGCCTCCAGTGGTGTCGCGACAGGCGTGAATGGAGGGACGAATGGAGACGTGTCGTCTTCAGCGATGAGAGTCGCTTCTGCCTTGGTGCCAATGATGGTCGTATGCGTGTTTGGCGCCGTGCAGGTGAGCGCCACAATCAGGACTGCATACGACCGAGGCACACAGGGCCAACACCCGGCATCATGGTGTGGGGAGCGATCTCCTACACTGGCCGTACACCGCTGGTGATCGTTAAGGGGACACTGAATAGTGCACGGTACATCCAAACCGTCATCGAACCCATCGTTCTACCATTCCTAGACCGGCAAGGGAACTTGCTGTTCCAACAGGACAATGCACGTCCGCATGTATCCCGTGCCACCCAACGTGCTCTAGAAGGTGTAAGTCAACTACTCTGGCCAGCAAGATCTCCGGATCTGTCCCCCATTGAGCATGTTTGGGACTGGATGAAGCGTCGTCTCACGCGGTCTGCACGTCCAGCACGAACGCTGGTCCAACTGAGACGCCAGGTGGAAATGGCATGGCAAGCCGTTCCACAGGACTACATCCAGCATCTCTACGATCGTCTCCATGGGAGAATAGCAGCCTGCATTGCTGCGAAAGGTGGATATACACTGTACTAGTGCCGACATTGTGCATGCTGTGTTGCCTGTGTCTATGTGCCTGTGGTTCTGTCAGTGTGATCATGTGATGTATCTGACCCCAGGAATGTGTCAATAAAGTTTCCCCTTCCTGGGACAATGAATTCACGGTGTTCTTATTTCAATTTCCAGGAGTGTACAACACCAGAAGAAGACCAATATCTCCCGCAGACGGCCACGGATTACTGCAGATAGCCTTGCTCGGGACCTTACCGCAGCTACTGGAACAGTTGTCTCCAGACCCACAGTCTACAGACGACTGAACAGACATGGTTTCAAAAATGGTTCAAATGGTTCTGAGCACTATGGGACTTAACATCTGAGGTCATCAGTCCCCTAGAACCTAGAACTACTTAAACCTAACTAACCTAAGGACACGACACACATCGATGCCCGAGGCAGGATTCGAACTGCGACTGTAGCAGTCGCCCGGTTCCGGACTGAAGCGTCTAGAACAGCTCGGTCACCGCGGCCGGCCAGACATGGTTTATTCGCTCGGAGACTTGCAAGGTGCATTCCACTGAACCCTTGTCACAGGAGAGCCCGTAAAGCCTCGTGTCAAGAACACAGTGCACGGTCATTGGAACAGTGGTCCCAGGTTATGTTCACGGATGAGTTCAGGTATAGTCTGAACGGTGATTCTCGCCCGGTTTTCATCTGGCGTGAACCAGGAAAGAGATACGAACCTCTTAATGTCCTTGAAAGGGGCCTGTATGGAGGTCGTGGTTTGATGGTGTGGGGTGGGATTATGATTGGTGCCCGTACACCCCTGCATGTCTCTGACGGAGTTACTGTAACAGGTCAGGTGTATCGGGACGTCATTTTGCACCAGTAGGTCCGCCTTTTCAGGGGTGCAGTGGGTCCCTCCTTGCTCCTGATGGATGATAACGCACGGCCCCACCGAGCTGCCGTCGTGCAGGAGTACCTTGAAACAGAAGAAATCAGGCGAATGGAGTGGCCTGCCTGTTCTCCAGACCTAAACCCCATCGAGCACGTCTAGGATGCTGTCGGTCGACGTACCGCTGCACGCCTTCAAACCCCTACGTCACCTCAGGAACTCCGACTGGCACTGGTGCAAGAATGGGAGGCTACACCCCAGCAACTGCTCGACCACCTGATCCAGAGTATGCCAACCCGTTGTGCGGCCTGTGTACGTGTGCATGGTGATCATATCCCATATTGATGCCGGGGTACATGCACAGGAAACAGTGGTGTTTCGTAGCACATGTGTTTCGGAACGGTTTCCTCAGCTTATCACCAATACCGTGGACTTAAAGATAGGTGTCGTGTGTGTTCCCAATGTGCCTATGGTATTAGCGCCAGTTTTGTGTAGTGCCACGTTGTGTGGCACCACATTCTGAATTTGCCTTAATTTATGAGCATGAGTGAAGATGTGGGCATTTGCACTACAATTCGAACCTACATCCATTTGATACATTTTATTGTGTTCAAGCTCTTCAGGATGGAAACATCGATGGACATCCACAGTCACTGCAAGGCACCATCTCAAGGGACGAGGGCTGAAGGTGACAAATTTTTTTCTTGGATCGTAGGCAAATATTGAATTTGCAGTGCACAACAGACTGGGTAACATTCCGATGGTCAACCAAAGCCGCACAAGTAACTTACGTCCCTCGTGTATACGTAACTGTAGATGGTGAGGTACCAACGCAGTAGCACCAAACAGGCGACACTGAAAGCTACCAGTGACGTTAGTACTTCTCAAAGCCTTACATGTTGCAGTGTTGGGAAGCATCCAGCACTGCGAATGAGAACGTACCTTGTAACCTCCCCACAGAAATTTTATAAGGAAAATGACAATACTTAATATAAATGCTAATGGACACTGCTCTATGCGTAACCTGCCCACAATGAAATGTACTGACAATGGGAACAAAAATGTGAAATTCGCAATCTGACTCAAATATAAATTCTTCACCAGAAAATTAAAGTCCATTCAGTGATAAGAAAATTCAATTAAACCGAAATATCGGTCTTTGACCCTGTGTAAAACAATCAGAATTAAAGTCTTACCTCAGAATAAATGGATGTCACATTTCTGCTCTTGTTGTTGCGCACCGCTTGGAGGAACTGCATTGCAAATAATAATATTCTCTTTTTTTTGTGATTCTAGTGAAATTTTTCTTCAAAAGAAGTGGAATGAAATGGGAAGTGCAACGAGATCTTTAGTTCAATAAAAAATTAAATTTTTGAGAAAATGCTTTTGAAATAAAAATTATTATTGGGGAACTTGTTGGAGAATAATTACAATTTTTCATTATCTAATAATTATATTAATTAACAGTATACCTTATTCACCATCTTGACCAGTGTTGCCGACCGCCTACATCACACAACCGCACTGGGCTACTACTACTGACCGACCGCTCTGCATGACGACTATTAGCGAACTGCTCTGCAACTGAACAGAGCTACTGCTCGCGACGACTACTGACAGAGTACTGCTCTCAACTAGACAGAGCTACAGACTCGCAACGACTGACTGACAGACTCGCAACGACTGACTGACAGACTGAGCACCGCTCGCAACACTCGCGCGGTCAAGCGCATACTCTCTGGTCACAGATGCTACAATGCCTCGCCATCGCTGCTATGTTACATACGTGTTTCATAACCCTCCACTGGGGGGGCAAAAATTTGGCAGCGATGGTGAGTCATTTGGACTTGCCAAGCGCGGCAAAATTTTTCTTTAATTAACAAAATCCTACAACTTACAGAATATTTAAATGTTGTGCACACGCACTAAGTACAAAATATATCAGACAAAGACAAAATGTGAATACAAAACATAGTAGCAAATCAGAAAAATGTATATACAAATTTTTTGACAGATAACAAAGTGCACAGGCACTGAAAAAATTCTTTAGCATATTCAGAACAAATAAACAGACTGGCAAAAATATTATGTTGACAAGTGACATAAGTGTACTCGCATTGGAGTTCAGCGAATCGAAAAATGTATAAATGTTACCAAAAAAAATTTTTTTTTTTCTTTATGTGATAAGAATCAGGATAGGAAAGGGAAGGATTGCATCATGGTTGTAGCACTTTAGATTGCACACAGCTGCTCTGAAAGTCCATATCTTTCCACAGAAGTACAACACCAAGTGACACAACTTGAAGTTCTTTTCCCATCAGAATTTATCAGTGTAGCCAAGACACTGAACTGTCGTAGTAATGTTCCATGTTTTCATTTTGGCAGTACATTAGGTACACCAAACAGTGGGACCATAATAACGTCTTCATTGCTCACGGTGGTGGACAGCATGTCGTGTCAACACCACGCTCTTACAAGGCACACCAACGTAGAATTAGTGCAAAACTAAAGATAGTGCTCCATGATCAGTGGGATAAACAGGACAAATGGACATTGCAGTAATTCAGGGTAGTTAACTCATGAGGTGAAGGACATTATGTCACATAATATTGACAATTACAGTCTTCATTGATAGTTTGTGGCATTTATAGCCCAGTTATTGAACATTTCTGTACCAAGTATGTAGTATTACAGAAAAATGTTCATTAATTGTTTTACATAGAATCAGTAGCCTTCTTTTCCTGGTTACAAAGTATTATGAGATAATCGCATTCTTTTCAGTTACAGAATATAATTAAGAATCATTAACCTTCTCCTAATTACAGCTAATTAATCATTTGTCATTCCAATAATAATCATTAGCCTTTTCCTAATTACAGTTAATTAATAATTTGTCGTTAATTAATCATTTGTCTAATTACAGTTAATTAATCATTTGTCTAATTACGGTTAATTAATCATTTGTCGTTAATTAATCATTTGTCATTCTAATATAGTAAGAATCATTAGTATTCTCCTAATTACAAAGCATTATTAAACAGTACCATAGTTAATTAATTGTGTCATTCCAATCTATTAAGAATCACTAGCTGGCATCATGGGTAATCGTATTACAATAAACAGTGGCGGTCCTTGGCCAGTTACAAAGTATATTTAGTATGACAGAATAATGTTCATCAGAAGTCTTAGTTGAAAAGGAGAGTCAATTATTGGCCTAGCATTAACATAATACATTGAGTGATACAAATTATTGGCACTCATTGGCCATTAACCAAAACATGAAAACTCAACATGGGAAAAAAAGGCTAATTAATGGCATAATTAATAACAATTCTTCAAGTGACATTAATTATTGGCACTCAGTGGCCAGCAAGTATTGAATAGAATAAAACATAGTTCATCATTCAGTATTATTCAGATCATTACGAAGTCATTATTAAAAATCAGTTAATTACAGTCAAATCATTAATAATCACAGGCATTATAAGTAGTATCATTACAATAAACAGTGGCAGTTATTAGCTAGTGACAAAGCATTATTTTGAATATAGTCTCATTAAGAGGTCATTACTCAAGTGACATGCTATTCAGAGCTAATCAGTATTATTCAGAATTATCATAAACTAGTGACATTGTGTGGGACTGGTAATACATTTTTTTTTGGTAGCAATGCATTGCGTTGGGATCGATAATTAATTGCTGAAACATAACACTATTTGCTTTTGACCTATTGCAGCAAATGAGGATAGTAACGTCATTCGTCATGAGTCAGCTGTAGTAAGGTCATGTAACAAGGCAGTATGTGTGATCACATTTATAAATGATAAACACAAATGGGTAAAATACAAAAAAAATGCAAGTACTAGAACAGGTATAATAAGTAACAGGTTTAGTAAGTATCATGAAAAACTTCTCCTGGAAAAATTACAAAATGGATTATTGACCTGAAAGAAGAAACGCACACTATGCTGAAAAGTAGTGAACTTCGAATTAACAGGCAGTGAAGTGTGTATAAAAATGTGTTCCATAGCTGTCCTTTCCAAAACTTTCAGTCATCCTACTATGCAATGTAACACCTGCTGTCAAAGCAAACTGCAACAAATACTTAAATAACTACGTAGCATAAATACATAACTTCAACATTATCCTCATCTGTAAAGAAAAAAACTTCATTATCCATATCATCATAACTTCACCATTATCATCATCTGTAAAGAAAAACTTCATTATTCATAACATCATATCCTTCATCATTATTCATCAGTATTCATTATCATCTGCAAAAAATCACTTCATTACTCATTATACAATTATTCCTTATCTCTAGCATATTTCATCTCTAAAACTAAGATGTGTAGTTCAGTCTGACAGCCTGCATCAATCACCTTGTAATCTGAAAGAAAAAATTAGTTAAGACTGCTATTCTGTGATGAGTACAGTATAGTCTTGTTAATGCTTGTTAATCCTGATCCATTTACTCTTCCTCATAAAGTTATTGCATCTCCTTTCGTTTATCCCGTAGGTGAAATTCCCATTTCTGTTGAATTTATTTCTTACATACATCATTTCTTTCTGAAATTGATGAGCAGAGATTAATGTCTTGCATTTAAATCATATACCCACTAAATAATGACTGGTTTATGGTGACACAATTAACCATACAGCATAACATGACAGAAAACGTAATATGTTAAAGACGTTGACCGTGTTCAGATGCAAAAATGTACACAGAATAATACAATGCAGTAGCAAAAAACAAAATGTAAAACAGTCACCTTGTTGAGATGTCATAGGGCAAAAAAAAAAAAATGTCAAAGTCGACTGTTGTGTGTTATATCTTAACTATTTCACAATACATACAAACAAAACTGGAGTACAATCATATACACAAAAATAGTGGAAAATGTGCACGGTCTGATGTGTAACGACAAGAAAAGCGACCTGCTAACCTTACCTTGCCGGGCACTTGCCAAGAAAAAATACGATAATCATCAGTAATTAGTCAGGTGAATTAATTGCATTAGTAAATGACATCATAGTGTGTTGAATCATACAGTGGTTTCACTCAATAAACGGTTTAATGTTTGAGATATGGTGATTGCCTTTCGATTTTCTGGTTCTCAAAGTTTCGACGTGTACAACATTGGGGTGAGGGATGCTGCGAATCCGATACGGACCTGCGTATAGAAGTTCAAATTTACTGCACTTACCTTTTAATTTACTGGATAAATAGTGTGTACGTATCAATATCTTCTGTCCAACGTGAAAGTCGCGGCGTGTACAAACCTGTTTTTGCTGTCTTCTCCGGCGCTCTGCGGCACGTTTGATGTTGTTCAGCGCAATGTCAATTATTTCGTGGTGTCGTAATCGACGAGATGTAGGAAATGTTATTAATTCTTTAATTTTGCTAGGTGGTTCAGCATTTTTCAGTATAACAGTCGGAGATAGCATAGTGGATTCATTTGGAATGGAATTAATTACATCTTGGAATGAGAGTATGTGTGTATCCCAATCAATATGTCTTTTGTGGCAGTATATTCTACACAGTTTACCAATTTCTTTCATTAATCTTTCACAGGGGTTCGAAGAAGCGTGGTACTTGGATATATAGATCGGAGAAATGTTTCTAGCTCGTAACATGCGTGTCCATACGCTACTACGAAATTGTGATCCATTATCAGAAATTACTTTCATTACATGCCCTACATGAGATAGAAAATGTTTTACAAATGCTTTCGAAACAGTTTTAGCAGTAGCTTTGCGTAACGGAGTGAAAGTAACAAATTTTGAAGTGAGCTCAACAGCGACAAAAATGTAGCAAAAACCTCTGTTAGTTCTCGGAATCGGACCAAAAATGTCTACTGCGGCCATGTGTCTTAATTTAACAGGTATAATGGGATATAATGGAGGAATATGTGAAGTGGTGTCTGATTTAGCTTTCTGGCAAATTTTACAAGACGCTAAAACTCGTCGTATACGTTTCTCCATGTTGGCAAAATAACAGTTCTGTCTCAGTATAAGAAAACATTTTCTTGCTCCGTAATGTGCGTAACTTAAATGAGTGTACCAGATTAGTTTGTTAACCAGTTCGTCAGGAATGAATAATAACCAATTGTTGCTGTCAGGATGAGAGCGGCGAAACAGAATGTCATTGCGTACAGTGTAGTGGTTTCTAATCGTAACATTATTCCTATCTTGCCAAAGGTGTTTAATTTCTTTCCACACATTGTCTTTATTTTGTTCTTGTGCTATGTCCTGTAATGACGATGAAATAAAGTTTTCAAATGCAACTTGCTGAATGTACATGACACTGAAATTTGTTTTGAAGAAGTTGGTTGCTATGTCTTGCTGATTGTTGCCGAGAGAACGCGATAGTGCGTCTGCTATAACATTTTGCGTGCCGGGAATGTGGACAATCGTAAAATTAAATTCTTGTAAATATAGTTTCCATCTGCTTAACCTGTCGTGAGTAAATTTAGCTGAAAGTAAAAATTGTATCGCTCTGTGGTCTGTGTAAACGGTGGTATGTCTGCCATAAAGAAAGTGCCTAAATCTCGTAAAAGCCCATACAACACATAATGTTTCTAATTCTGTAACGGAATAATTTCGTTCAGCGGGTGACAAAATGCGACTTGCAAATGCGATGTTTTTAATTGCTGTTGAACCATCTTCTTCAATTTCCTGGAAAATATGTACACCTAAAGCGGTGTTGGAACTGTCGGTGGCAATGGAAAAATTTCTAGTAAGATCTGGGTGCGATAAAAGTGGAGCATTCAACAGAGCATGTTTCAGGTTCATGAATTCAGAATGTGCTTGCTTATCCCAAGACCAAATACTGTTTTTACCTGTTAATTGGCATAGTCTAGGCGTGTCTAAAGCAGAATGGTGAATAAATTTACGAAAAAAGTTAATTAAGCCCAAAAAACTGCGTAATTGTTTCTTCGTCGTAGGAACACTAATGTCACGTAGAGCCTGAAGTTTTTCTGGATCAGGCGCAATGCCTTCTGCTGAAATTACGTGTCCAAGAAATTTTATGGAAGTTTTGCCAAAATGCGATTTACTGAGGTTAACTGTAAGTCCTTGTGCATGGAAAGTTTGTAACAGTTGTTCAAGAATCAGATTGTGTTCAGACCAGTTAGCTTCTGCGATAAGAATGTCGTCTACATACGTCGTAATTCTGTCTTTAAGTTCTGTCCGAAGTATAGTGTTCAAACCGCGAATAAAAGCTGCAGAAGAAATAGTTAAGCCGAACGGTAATTTGCAAAATTGATAACAGTCGCCGAAACAGAGAAAAGCTGTGTATTTTCTGCAGTTCGGATGAAGTTGAATTTGCCAAAATCCCGATTTCAAATCTAGTGTAGAATAAATAGCTGTACCGTGAAATTTCTGTAGAAGTTCCTCTAATGTCTGTGGTCGATCTGTTTCATTAATAATAATGTCATTAATGTGACGTGAATCAAGTACAAGGCGAAGTGAGCCATCTTTTTTCTTAACAATACGTAGCGGGTTTATGTATGGACTAACTGCCGGTTCTATAATTCCTTGGTCAAGCATATCCTGCAATTCCTTTTTAACCTGTTCTCTGTGAATATATGGGATGGGATAATGCTTTGCTTTAAATGTGTCGTGCGGTTTGACTTGAAATTCATACATAAATCCGGACATAGTACCAGGAATGTTGTCGAAAACTGGAGCTTGCTGTAAAAGAATTTTGTGTAATTGCTTTCGTTCGTCGTCTGTAGTTGCACTGCTCTTTTTAACCTTATCAGAAATCAATTGCATTACGTCGTAGTCAGCTTCGTCTGGAGTATTATAGTTGTGTACGTACGTATCCGTGATCAATGTGGGATTACAGTCTATGTTACGTGTTGCGGAAATGACCTCTGTGCGGTTAATTGTTTGTTCTTCCGCAGATAAAGAGTGCTGAAATTCTAAAGCCAATTGTACATTTTCATCCTTTAACATTAAATAAGAATTTTGAAAATCGATAACTGCGTCGTGTTGTACCAGAAAATTTGTACCTAAAATAACGTCTGTTGTCAATAAAGGAACAATCCAAAAATTAGAGTGAAACGTGTGACCTGCGATACAAAATGATAAATGCGTCTGTAATTTAACGTCTACTCCTTTACTCGGTACTGCTCCTTTCACTTTTGTTTTGCCTAAAGGTAATGTCGGATAGGTATTCTCTTTGTTGCACTCGTTGAAAGTCTCCTCATTAATTACTGATATAGGTGATCCGGAATCGATTACTGCTGAAAATTTCGAAGAACCAATTTTAATTTCGATAACAGGATGTGAAATAGATTTCTGAACAAATGGTCTTTCCTGTAAAAGAGTGTCTCTGATGTCGTCAAAAGTAATTACATTTTCGTGAACAAAATTTTGCGTGTCTAAGGTAGTGCTTGTATTATTGGAAGATGCGTCCTGTACATTATCTAGTCAGATTCTATCTGACGTGTTATTATTATTAGGAGGATTCTGTGGCATTTCTACTATTTGAACTGTCCTATTACTTCTTCCAGACGTGTTACGCTCTGGATGGTACCTACTGTCGGGTTCATTCATGAGAATATGTTCTTGCGTATAATTTTGTTGTTGGTGAGACCGACTGTTATTATATGTACGCTGGTAATTGTGCTCATCGTTTTTACGTCTGTCGTAATAATCATTCCTATACGGTGTATTGCGATGGGAATTGAAATACTGTCTTCTTTGTACATAGTTGTTTCTCTGCTCCCGTGCGTTACTATTTGTTGAACCAGGGACTATACGTCCACGCGGCGAAACATTAAAGCCTGGTTGACCTTGTGTATTCCATTGTTGGTTAGGTATGCTAACCGGCTGGTTTTGATGTTGTTGTTGTGAAACACCTCTATTGTTACCAAAGTGTTGTTCCTGTTGCTGAAAATTTTGACGGTATTGATAATTAGAATTTTGCCTGTTATTAAAGTTTTGGTAGTTGTCGTTCCTAAAGCGTCTGTTATCTTTCCGATTGAAATTACGTCCCTGATCATAATTGTAGTACTGTTGTTGACCTTGGTTGTTACACGAAAAGTTTTTGTTTACAAAAGAATAATCGGATTGCTGTACCTCCAAGAGCTGTAAAAGATCTCTGAATGCTGAAATGTTTTCTTTTTGCTGGCCCGTTAGAAGTGACACTCGTAATGACCGTGGTAATTTAGAGATGCATAGTTGTATAAGTGCGGATTCACTGTACGGTTCACTTAGGTACTGGTTTTGTTGTACCATGTGCTCAAAAAATTGCGTTACACTGGGAAAATTTGAGTTTTCATAGTTTGGCAAACTAACTAGTTGATCTTTAATTCCGCGCTGTGTCGTCTTCGACCAGTACGCTGACAGAAAAGCATTCTGAAATTCCTCTACCGAGTAACACTGTCTCGCGATCGGTCTCATACGAGTTGCCGGTTCGCCTTCCAAAAAGCTGCAAATAAATTCAAGTTTGTGTGTTACAGGCCAAGTCGGTGCAAGAGCAAAACTAAATTGTTGAATCCAATCCAGTGGGTGAATCTGCGTTCTATCGTTTTTAAAAACTTTAAACTTTCTCACTGACAGAAAAGGTTTATAGTCGAAATTATCATCTCTGTGTAATGGAACAGGTTCAGGATCATAAGAGAATCTATTGAACTGTGGTTGATCGGAATCTAAGTCTCGTACTCTCTGTAGATTACCCAAATTATACGCGCTGCGTGAGTCTGACACATGTTCATAAAGTGGCGTCTGTTGTGGTATGTTATTAACTGAAATGTTTTTCATCTCTGTTACTTCTTGTTGTAAATTTGATAACTTCCGACGTAACGTGTTGTTAGACGAATCGATCTCATTAATTGCCTGCTGTAAATTTTGAAATTCAGGTGTTTGGTTAAATGAAACCGGTGCAGTATCATCTGATTTATTGTCATTAGTATTTTCAATAACATCAATACGACTGGCCAATTCATCACATTTTTCAGTCAGTATTTTAACCTGATCGTCGGTTTTAGAATCGGACGCATTAATCTGTTTTTGCAACTTACGCGTAGTTTCGCTCAGTTTTTTAACATCAGCTTTGATGACATCGCAATCCTGTGTTAGATCTAATTGTTCGAATCTGTCTGTCACTGTTTGAATATTTACTGTGTGTGTATCTGTTTTTGATTTAAGGTCAGAAATTTCATCCCGTAATTCCGCGTTCAATTGTTCTATGGTATTAATTTTGTCGGACACTGTAGTAATATTCTTGTCTACATACGTCTTCGCTTTCGCGAACATTTTACGTTTGTCTTCTTGTCTTTGTGCAGTGATTGTTTCCATGACTTGTCGTTTTGCTTTGTTTTGATCTTGAATAAATTTGCGGAAACGCGTATCACTGTTCTGTATGTGCTGATTAAAGCGCTCGTTAATCTGAGTGTTCTGCTGTTCGAATTTCGCGTCTATCTTTGCGTCCATTGTGCGCGAAAGTTCTACCGTTATTGCTTTAAACTCGTCCCGTAATTGTGTAGCTTTTTCAGAGCATTGTTTAGCGACTCTGCTAATTTCGTCTCTGAGTGTTTCTGTTGCGTCTGTTTGCATTTCCCTTAATTCTTGCGCAACAGACTTAATTTCTTCGCTATTTTTTTGTGAACAAGCCTCAATTTCCGTGCGCAACTGTTCCTTAGTGTCATGACACTGCGCGGCAACAGCTCTAATTTGTTCACTAAGCTGTCTAGAATTGTCGTCTAATTTTTCATTTAGCTGTTTGTTATCTTCCCTAAGTTGTCTAAAATTTTCATCAATTTTATTAAGTTTTTTGTCCTGTTCACTAAATTTTTGTTTGAGATCTTTACTACTGTTGTCTATTTTCTCACTTTGCTGTTGTAGCAAACTTCTCATAATTCGTACCAAGTCAAAACTAGCGTTTATATTCTCTGTGCTGTTTAGTGGTGGATCTAGAACTCTCTCGCTTTCCGTGACCATTTGGTCATTCTGTAATTTAGAAAAAGGTTTGTCAGTCGGATGTACACTGTCAGGCATTATTTCGGAATTAAATGGATCCGTCATACTCTCACTACACTGACCATTTTCATTCGAAAAATTTGTCTGTACATTACTTAGATTTTCTAAATCGGGTGGGTTAAGCTCGGCAGCGCCCATTACTATAGACCGCTCCGCGTCATCAATTGTCGTCAAGTTAACAGACGAGACAATTGAGTTCGTTTGTTCATCATTAAGGTAAAAGTCATCATTAGTGGTTGGAATGCACTGATTGTTAGTGAACGCAGGATTGTCATCATTACACTGCGTATCACAATTACTATCGGTCACGTTGTTTAAGTCGGTAATTTCATTCACAATACTTCGCGATACACTATTCACAGTCTTTCGCGGCATTTTTGCAATAGTCACAATTATTCACAAAACAAATAAGCACAATGCAAAAGCAACACACAAATACAACAGAGCAACGAATTGCCGTTGACCTGTAGAAAGAAAGTCACAAGTTAATAAAAGCGTTGCGCCAAATCCTAATTATATCTAAGCAAATAAGAGCAGATATGTGACTGTTTTTCAAAAGACTCTCAACGAAATTCGATCCTGGCAGGGTCGCCAAGTGTAACCTCCCCACAGAAATTTTATAAGGAAAATGACAATACTTAATATAAATGCTAATGGACACTGCTCTATGCGTAACCTGCCCACAATGAAATGTACTGACAATGGGAACAAAAATGTGAAATTCGCAATCTGACTCAAATATAAATTCTTCACCAGAAAATTAAAGTCCATTCAGTGATAAGAAAATTCAATTAAACCGAAATATCGGTCTTTGGCCCTGTGTAAAACAATCAGAATTAAAGTCTTACCTCAGAATAAATGGATGTCACATTTCTGCTCTTGTTGTTGCGCACCGCTTGGAGGAACTGCATTGCAAATAATAATATTCTCTTTTTTTTGTGATTCTAGTGAAATTTTTCTTCAAAAGAAGTGGAATGAAATGGGAAGTGCAACGAGATCTTTAGTTCAATAAAAAATTAAATTTTTGAGAAAATGCTTTTGAAATAAAAATTATTATTGGGGAACTTGTTGGAGAATAATTACAATTTTTCATTATCTAATAATTATATTAATTAACAGTATACCTTATTCACCATCTTGACCAGTGTTGCCGACCGCCTACATCACACAACCGCACTGGGCTACTACTACTGACCGACCGCTCTGCATGACGACTATTAGCGAACTGCTCTGCAACTGAACAGAGCTACTGCTCGCGACGACTACTGACAGAGTACTGCTCTCAACTAGACAGAGCTACAGACTCGCAACGACTGACTGACAGACTCGCAACGACTGACTGACAGACTGAGCACCGCTCGCAACACTCGCGCGGTCAAGCGCATACTCTCTGGTCACAGATGCTACAATGCCTCGCCATCGCTGCTATGTTACATACGTGTTTCAACCTGTCAACGCCAACGTGGTGGAACTCCATTGAGACACAGTGAGTAATGGAAAGATAGTAAAACTGCGGTCTTCTGCTGCACATAGATGGAGTAATTTGAAACCACGGGTTCAAACTAACAGTACAGTGAAGTGTGTTCAAGTTCCATGTCACGCACCTACGACAGATATTTGGTGTTATTCTCTCTGAGGGATGAGATGAAGCACCACTACATTCTTCGATTTCAAAAATGGCTCTGAGCACTATGGGACTCAACTGCTGAGGTCATTAGTCCCCTAGAACTTAGAACTAGTTAAACCTAACTAACCTAAGGACATCACAAACATCCATGCCCGAGGCAGGATTCGAACCTGCAACCGTAGCGGTCTTGCGGTTCCAGACTGCAGCGCCTTTAACCGCACGGCCACTTCGGGCGGCATTCTTCGATTTGACTTTTCTGCAACCAACAGATTGGTGGTATCATACAGTATCGTGCACAGAAGCCTGAAGTGTCTGCATTGTGACGATTTACATGTGTATCAGTGACTGTTCATGAAAAGCGTGAATGTTAGCACTAGGCTTGAAAACTGCAGCTAAATGTATGTGTGGTCATTTCAGATCTACACCTAGGATTAGCGTACTGAAATGTAGCAGGCACGCTGTGATTTGATGAAAATCCATTTTGGTACATTTCGTGGGAAGCTGGAGATCGTCAACATCTATCAGGAGCTATTTGACGAGCCTCCGTGTGGAAGTGTAGAACTTTCGGCGTATAAATATACATCCGTGCCCTTTTCAGTTGTAGATGTGGATTTTAATGTGGAGCTCTACATACAGATGACTTCGTTCTTAACTTTCTTTTGCAGTACTCGTCTGTGTTTTACCAGTCTATCATATCCTTTCATACATTTCCGATTTTCACTAAAGTAGAACAAGAATTATCTTTCTATACTTTCGTTTTCAATCAGGTTGTGAGATATGTCTGTACATTGACTCAAGTTTGACCACATTCGATACACAATAAGGCTGGAATGATCATTTATCAGTGGATTCTTTTACACAAGCCTCGTCAGCAGAAACGTTATTATTGTGAAAAGGTGATCTGAAACACATTGCGCTGAACAGATTTGCTTAGTATTTGTGGTATGAATGTTATTTTACGTAATTATGAATTAAAGCATTTAGTCTGTTTGCCTTCGTTTGGTTTGAATACTGAAGTAACATATCAAATGTAAGGATACTAGCGGAGAAATCCAAGGGTGTAAAACAAACGTTATCTATAGTGTGAACGATAAGAGCAAAATTTCATCTAGTCGATGCAATTTGCCATTGTATTCAGTAGCTTCCCTCTTACCAGTTCACTCTTTACCAGAGATAACAGTTTAAAAAGATAGACAACATTTAAGCGATATAAGTAAGTGACAAAACAATTTTTTAACACGATGTTTCCTTTTTATTAAATTAGTGCGCTTTGGAAACAATGTTGTGATTGTTTAGCATACAAAAGCTTAACAGAATCTGATGATTTAAATTACTGCTGAATTTAATTGCGGTACTTCACTCGGAAAGTCAGTCAACTACAGACGCAGCCAGCCATCAGAATTAAACGGAATTCTGTTTGTTCCGTACCTTAATTCCACATTCACTTTGAACATGCAGGTCAAAAACCGCACAGTACACAAAAGGATTAACTCAGGGAAGCTGTTTGTTTCACCCACATGGCGATGTACATACGAGACTTTCACAATCTGTCCAACGATGTAACAGAATACACAACTCACGTGTTGTGCCTGATACTTTCATAAGCTTTACCAACCTGTATTAAGGGCACTGTTACCAACTGTAACTGTATGTTTCACAAATTAGAGTTTTAAAATTATCAATGAATTTGCAAGATAACTTAAAGGCTCAATATACAGAAACCGACTGCGACTTACCAAACAGTTTGTTTCATTTGGTTTACATACTTAAGTAACATACGGAATGTAAGGACACAATTGAAGAAATCCAATATTATAACGTGAGCTCTAAGAGTGAAACTACTTCCCGTCGATCCAATTTGCAGAAAACAGATAAATTAATACACTGTGTGCAGATCCAGGGCAGGAAGAAAAGATGAAAGTAAGCGTAATAGACCTAAAAGCTATAGTATACCCTACTGTAAAAAAAAAGAGTATAAATAATTTATCGATACTCAGCAATGGAAGCCTGAACTGCGCTCTCAGAATAGCAATTTGTATTATGATCTTTGTCCTTTTGTAGAAGGATGAGTGTATTTTTTTTTCATTTTATTTTCGATTCTGATGTTCTAGATGACAGATGCTTACTGTCCACGGCGTGTAACTGATACAATTATCTGTAGTAATAATAGCATTTTTTTCAATATATATGAAATGATTAATGGTAATATGTGATTTGGTCAATAGCGATTCAGTTACATAATAATTAAATGTCGCCCTGCTCATTTTGTGCGGGCTTATTATTGTAGCGACGCCATTGATGACAAATATCGTATAAGTTCTTTTAACGGTCACTTAATGCTAAAAGTATTAAAATGAATAATCTCAATAAACTGAAAAAGGCGTCTTGTAATATGTTCCAATTCAAATTAGGCCAGAGGTACAGTTTTTTTAAAAGTAATATCTATAAACGTGTACACTGCCGTTGCACATAGGCAGCTATCCTGGAGCATCAAGCCCCACAGAAAAAATAATTGAGAATTGTGTTTAATGGGCTATCGCGTAATATTAAAGAAAGATTTTTCATCCATCGTGAGTAAGACGGATGTTTTCGCGTTGGGATATGTATGATATATCTGGCGATAGCACCCTGAGAAAAGTTAGCCGTGGCTTTTAACAAACATTTCATACAACAGGAATAACGGCACAGTTATCGTTGTGTGAAGCAGTATTCAATTTCAACTCGTTTTAAAAATTACGCGATAAAGTTATATTCAATACTTCTCTTAACGGAATATAGACCGTAGTACTCACTGAATTAAGGCAAAATACTTAAATATTTTACCTGCAGAAATGGATCCAGTACGGAAAAGAAAAATCTTATACTTAATTTTGGCACCATGACACGGAACGCATTATTGAATCAAATCATATTAATGTGACATTTTAAATTAAATATGAAGGTCGTTGATGACACAATAGAGAATAGATATTCTGACATCTTTGGGACTTTCCATGTTGGTTATAAATATATAATACTAGAGTAAAAAATATAGCAGGAAGTGTAGATAATTGTTACGACATTCCTCTGAATTACGAATAAGCTAACAATGATAAATTAATTTCTTCATGAATCTGCTCTTAACAAATTTGTCAGTAAAGGAGTATTTTTAAATAACCTCACAGCTTTCTCCGTCGCAACGAAAAATCACATTGTTAATGATGACTAAAGAAAATTTGGAAAAAGTCACAACTGGTATCAGTCAACTCATTGAAATACACCGACGTAGCAATCCGTAAGGAGATGAAATGGAGTGATTAGATAGGAAATCCAGCCAGTCGACAATGGATTATGCTTACAAGGGAAATTCCCCACAGCAGCCCCCTCAGCTTTAGTGGGAAGGTGTACCAGTGAATAGTCCGTCAAAAGCTGAACACAGATCAAGCATGAAAACAGGAAGAAGATATACTGAACTGTGAAAATAAGCAAAAGAGAAACAGTGAACAGTCCAAGGAAAAGAAGCGCAATGTAGAAGAAGGTGCAGAAGCAATGGCGTCGTGGTTAAGTGGTTAAGCTGTTGGGCTATAAGGTGGGCGGACCTCCCTAGCGCAATTTTTCTTTTTTTCGCTGTTCGCTTTATTGAAATTTGTGTCTGTGTCGTGGTGTATTTTCAGTTTTCAACAGCGAGGTGTTAAGGTAGAGACCTATAATGACAGTTGATTCTGCACTACCACTCTATTAGCAGCCGAAAGGAAGTGACTTTTGAATGAGAACCGCAGACGTTTGATGAAAAGCCAGCAAGTGAACCGAATTTTCCACCGAAAAACACGTCTGTTTAGTCACAGTATTAGTGACAGTAAATGTGTCATATGAAAGGAATCTCTTATCGAGCACCTTATTTCCACGACTGGTAAGTGAGTGAGATCTGCCTCCTTGCCCGATGCCGGTGCTCGTATGAATGTGTATGTGATCACTCCCAGGGAAATTATGAAAACATAAGAGCATGTGACATAAGCTACAGCAAATGAACGCAACTATTTTACAACCACACAGTTACTATTTGATACGCGAAAACATTTGTTTTTAAAGTTTTTGAAGTTGCGTTCCGTTTTGGAAGCCTTGTATTCCTTTGTTGTAACATAGTTCACACTCCTTTATTTGTTGTTTTTATTTCTGTGAAACGTCTATGTGGTATCTCGTCTGCTCTCACTGTTCGTCACATTTACTCATGACGGTGAAGTATACTTACCACATGACTCATGTTCTATAAGCAATGTATAGCGTGATTACTGCCAAGAATACGGAAGGAGAACAAACATTTAAGTGACCGGATGGATCGTTAGTAATGTTGTGGGGGAAAAAAAAAAACGGCACGTGGGGATTATGAACACGGCTCGCCCGATTGGCAGTCCAACACCATGATCACTTACCCACGCCCCCGTATAGATTTAGGCTGCTCTCGAAACGTCCCCTTAGAAAACTTAATGAATTACTGTGTTGGTAAATCCCTTACGTTATTTGATTTTCAAACAGCTGAGCAGAACTGAACATACTCAGAGATTTCGCTCTTTACCTATTCTGATCATCACTAAATTGACACACAATATTTTTAGCGCAACGCAATCTGACTTTGAAAAATCCCTACAAAAGAATTGCCCTATACCTATACCTTTCACAAATCACTTACCTCACAAAAATCTTCGTTACTCGAACTACTGCAATACAGCGAGCGCCAGTACTGCCAGCTAAATAAAAGATTCAAACTAATGAAGGCACTAACTACTGATAGGTATAGTTAGCAAATGAAAGACTTTGACAAAGAACAAAGAATGTATTTACCTTAATAGTGTTCAAAAGTCATAATATATATAGCAGTTCATGACACCCATTCTTACAAATGTACTGTTTCTGATAGACGCACGTCGAGATCATCCGCTCTCAAAAATCCGCCATCTCACTTCCCCACATCCACCACTGCTGGCGGCTCACCTCCAACTGCGCAACGCTACGCGCTGTTAACAGCCAACTGCCCAACACTACAATAGCAAATTTCAACAATGCCACCCAGCCACAGACTGCACACAGCACAGCCAATGATTTTCATACAGAGCGCTAGGTGACGGTGGCGTTACCAATATAAGAACCTAAACAGCCTACTTACATAGCCCCCATTCTCCCCACAAAAAAAATTACAAATTGTCTTGGGCAGTGGCCAATACATGTTTGAAAAAATTTTTCATAATCATAATTACAATAACAAAGAAATCAAATGCACACACTTATTGATACAATGTTGGTCAAAAGCTAAAATTTTCTCACAGTCCTTAAAGACAGTCCTGATCATTCAACATAATAGTAATTACAGTTTTTTTTTCTCACAAAGTCTCATTAGTAAAAGAAATTGCACACAGAAGTAGTGGATTTCCATGCAGTCTTGAAGTAGTAGTGTTGTACATCCAACGGAAAGACAGTGTTGACTTTTGACATGCAGACAGGTAATGGGTCACAACAGAGAAAACCCACAGCAGAGTCAGTCGAAGTTTTGAAGAATATTGGTAGGTAGGTCATCATAGAGCAGACCCACTGCAGTCCTTGTAGAAATAATGGTATTGGTGGGCCATCAACGATGCAGACCCAGTGTAGTCCTTGTAGAGACGGCCAGCAGACATCTCTTGCGACTGTGCAGGTGCACGATCACCATCGAAGAGTCTGGCGGACAATATAGCGAGTCCATAAACCACCACTTGTGCACTCACAAACTTTTTGGAATTGTCCTTACAAGGGAACCTCCCCATCGCAACCCCCTCAGATTTAGTTATAATTTGGCACAGTGGATAGGCTTTGAAAAACTGAACACAGATCAATCGAGATAACAGGGAGAAGTTGTGTGGAACTATGAAAAAATAAGCAAAATATACAAACTGAGTAGTCCATGGGCAACATAGGCAACATCAAGGATAATGTAGGCACAGGAGCGCCGTGGTCCCGTGGTTAGCGTGAGCAGTTGCGGAACAAGAGGTCATTGGTTCAAGTCTTCCCTCCAGTAAAAAGTTTAAATTTTTATTTTCAGACAATTATCAGAGTTCAGGCACTCACACATAATGAATTTCGGTCTCCAAAATTCCAGGACATGATCAGATTTGCTTGGACATATGCAGGATTTGACGGTCTACACACGGAAAAATTTGAAAACGTTAAAAACATATGTTTTGACAGAGCACAGAGAAAACTGTGCGACTGTGAAACTGTTGCATTCATTTGTTGCAGTTTATGTGACACACTCTTATGTTTTTATCACTTTTTTGGGTGTGATTATCACATTCACAAGAAAACATAAATCGGGCAAGGTAGAAGAATCTTTTTACCCATTCGCCAAGTGTGCAAGTTAGGTGGGTCGACAACATATTCCTGCCATGTGACCCACATGCCGTCACCAGTGTCGTATAGAATATATCAGACGTGTTTTCCTGTATCAAATGTTTTCGGTTCCCATTGGAGAGGCACGTCCTTTCCTCTACTAATCGCACGGTTTTGCGGTGCGGTCGCAAAACACAGACACTAAACTTATTACAGTGAACAGAGACGTCAATGAACGAACGGACAGACCATAACTTTGCAAAAATATAGTAAGTAAACTTTTTGTTCGAGGGTAGACTTGAACCAAGGACCTCTCGCTCCGCAGCTGCTCACGCTAACCACAGGACCACGGCACTCTTGTGCCCACGGTCTCCTTGATGTTGCCTTTGTTGCCCATGCACTACTCAGTTTGTATATTTTGCTTATTTTTTTCATAGTTACACACCACTTCTTCCTGTTTTCTCGATTGATCTGTGTTCAGTTTTTCAAGGCCTATGCACTGTGCCAACTTATAACTAAATCTGAGGGGGGTGCGATGGGGAGGTTCCCTTGTTAGAACCAGCAATGCTCCTAACAAGTCCTTTGCTGAATTATCAACACACGTGCAAGCACTAAGAGTCCCAACTTCCCACATACTGTGCATATATTATGACCAACAGAAACATGTGCAGTGAAATACATCATTAAAGAACATAACAGTACAGATAACATTTGTAATTAAACAGACTTTACAAAAGAATAGAAATAAACATATACATCAGTGTTACAGGAATTATTACATAAGTAAATATATAAAATAATGAGAATAGTTTTCGAAACATTAATTTCACGCATGAGCAT
Organism: Schistocerca americana; assembly: GCF_021461395.2. Taxonomy (NCBI): domain Eukaryota; kingdom Metazoa; phylum Arthropoda; class Insecta; order Orthoptera; family Acrididae; genus Schistocerca; species Schistocerca americana. The sequence goes on along the minus strand of NC_060125.1, from coordinate 211,262,380 downwards.
TGAAACAGAACAGAATAAATAATGTCTAAACATCTCTACAAAGTAAATAACATATTATTAGAAAAATTGAACAACATAACTCTTATTAGCTAAACACAAAAAGACAGGAAAAACACAAATACACAAGGGTACACAAACACATAAGGGGATAACACAAGGAAAGGACAGGGTTTGTTTTACTTCAGTATTTTGTAAACAAAACTTTCTTTACTTCTTGGAGATCTCCCTTCGTTCTTCATTATGTCCAAAAAGTCCTATATATACTTGCTCTCTGTACTTTTTTCGTGTAACTTCTCAATGCATTGCTTCCAATTCATCACAACTCATTGTCTTATATAATCTACCCCCTCTTAAGCTGACTTAAATCTACTGAGATCAGATGCATAAACTAAGGGAAGAGGCAATGCAGCAGCACAAAACAATTAATACAAACAGCAATGACAAAAAAAATGGAAATTGGCAAAGCAAGCTGCAGTATATCTAAATTATCAAAGCAAATGCAACATTGCAACTAATATAAGGCAATGTGCGGCAAATAACAAAAATAAATTAGTAAAACTGGCTTAACAGAGTAATACAAAGTGAAATTCAGTAGCACTATGCCTGGCAAACAGCAGCAGCAAATGCAATAACTAATATCTAAACATGACAAAGCTCAAACAGAACAAAAAATTGTACACTAAAGACAACAATGCAGATAAGGAAAATGTCTATTCACATCTTAATGTTTATGTAACTAAAGTGGTGCACCGCGACAACTTATTGTAAAAAAATTATTACCATATACTTGAAAAGAAAAATATGTATGCAGTTACTGTTACTAGTCCCTTCTTATTGTTCTTTCCTTTCCAAGTGCTCCTTTTTTGAAGAATGTGGATCATAAAATTATTATTTAACAGATCTGTTGACAGAAAGTTTTCACATTAGCAAATGCATTTAATTTTATTTTATAAAACCAATGCTGTAACACAGCTGGAAACCAGATATCAAATGAAATAAGCAACTATCTAAAGCGAAGCATAAAAATATCATTCAATAGTCATGTAGTATTTCATAAGTTAGTAGAAATTCTCTCAACTCTCGTAGAAAGACACTTGTCATAACCAGGTGTGCAGATGTAAGAATATTTCCCATCAAATGGTTCAAATGGCTCTGAGCACTATGGGACTCAACTGCTGTGGTCCTAAGTCCCCTAGAACTTAGAACTACTTAAACCTAACTCACTTAAGGACATCACACACATCCATGCCCGAGGCAGGATTCGAACCTGCGACCGTAGTGGTCGTGCGGTTCCAGACTGTAGCTCCTTTAACCGCTCGGCCACTCCGGCCGGCCTATTTCCCATCAGTTCATAAGCATTTCAGTAAGTAGCACAAAGTACAATATGTTTCCAAGTAATGTGCGTGTCGTATTTGCGATGCTTTCTACAAAGGAACGTCAATAGCGAGGATAATGGCCTCTTTTTTTTTTCCACCTGTGCTTCTGAAAGGCACACACTAATGGGTTTTTCCCAGGCGGCTGTCATGCAGCTGGGTGCTTACAGTGACCTACCTTCCTCACCGAAAGATTTACGACATCAGTTTCCGCTACAGTCACAGTTTGATACAAATAAAATTTCACAGGTCGAAATATTTGCGTTACAAATCTGTAGAAACAAAATCCTATAAATATAACAGTGCCCAAAAAATTTTCGTCGGCCTTGTGATACTTCCACGCATTTACACACATTTCATAACTCTTAAAGTACGATTCTTGGTTTCCAACATCCTTGTTCACAAATCAGAATTCCTAACCACTACTCATTACTCTTTACCTTATTACACATATACATATTCGTTGACACTTCAATATTTCATCATAATAAATACGTAGCATAATCAAATTCCTCATATAGCATCAGCCTATTGATTATAGACATACCTCAACAGCGTAATACACATCGTCGTCATAATAATAACATCATAACATCTCAGTCAAATCCCAAAATCGTCGTAGGTTTCTGCAATAATTTCAAAACCTAAAGAATATTCTCTGCTCATTTCAGTAGTGTCATCTACCTCAAACGTACTTTAAAACCATGATCCCATACCAAACATCATTCAAAGCTCTCATAGTATCACAATGGTTCCGAAAAAAATATGAGGAGTTCACGAAGTACAGACGAAATACAATTTCATAAGTATGAAGTTATCCAGCTGTGTAATTGCGAAAACATGTGTCACTAATGTAGCAAAAGAAAAAAAAAATGTTTGTCTCTCTCAGTTAAATGATCAGATAGCTGTGTAACTCTGTGTTAGAGAAATATGGTACCCATGTGTAAAGCTGTATAAGCAAATACCATATTAGCTAGGGCTCCTTGTGCTTGCCAACACATGGTACACAAAGTAGGCGTGTACCCCCTGAGGATTAATGTAATTATACCCTCAGGTGTTACAGATTACAGCAATGGAATGAAACGTATCACGGAAAACTTTCTTTGTAATTAAAAAATCTTTAAAAAGAAATGTTTTAAGTACAAGATTAATCACTCAAATGCGTATCCTGTAGCGCTACATTGTGCGTCTTGTTGTAACATAATGTCTGTCATTACTTTAGGGTAAAAAATGTGCCAAGTGTCGTAATTATCGTCGTCCGTAAGCAAAGATCTGTGGAACTTAATGTACTTACCTCGTAATAAACAAAAGCGAAATGCTATGCGTATAGATATCGTAGTTATTACGCACAGTACCGTGATCAAGAAAGTACTACACTGTAACGTATTGTTGTGCTACAAAGTTACTACTAAAACATGTTTTACTTACCAGAAGAATTCAGAAAAACTGTGCAGATATAAAGCAGATACAGCACAAAAGCAACAATGTAAATTGTGTCACACATTAGTAGCGTGATATAATCGTGTAGCTGTCAAAGAAACCTAATGCTAAGTCATCTTTAATCCCACAGAAAGTACTTCAAATAAAGAATGTCTTTTCAAGTAAACCAAAATGTTGCATTAAAATCTTATTAGCAGTGCCGGTATATGTTCTAAATATGTGAGCCTTATAGTCGTTACGTGATCGTGCAACGAACAAGCAAGAATGTACAAATGACAACACACTGTCGTCTGCTGACTGTAACAATGCATTCATAATTTCTGTTTAAATAAGTTCTCTTGGTTCTTGACTGGATATTTAACTTCAAACATTGTTGCATGTTAACATATTCTAAGTCTGACGAAGCATACTAGTAATGTAAAGTGAAAACTTTTATAGCAAAGACTAAGTTAAAAAACAGATTATCTCTCAATAAACGGTTTTACATGTGAAATGTGGTGTGATCCTGTTATAACCAGGAATAACACAATAACCCCGTCAGTCTGGTTTATTAAATCACAAATCACTTTTTAACAATTATGTTAGCCAAGCGTCTAACCAGGCTCACACTCAGAAGTAATGCATAATTAAAGTTTGGTTATACCAATGTCCAAATGTGCATAGTGGGGTGCACGTCCCGTAATTATTCCCAAGTCCAGTGAAGTCAGTCTATCCAAGCGAAGTCGCTAGATTTCCGCCGAGCAGCCAGGTAACCTCGAGTGGTGCGGCGAGTCATCCACAAGCAGCTGGAACACGGCGTATTGCGCTTCCCGATGAGAACTGTCATTTGCGGCGGCGGCCGGGTTTATATAAGGCTTGCTAGTTAATGGAGCCGTCGGCTGGGGTCGCTGTTTTCCAGGGAAAACCAATCGCAATGTTTCCTGGCGTAGCCAATTGCTGTGTGCTGACAAACGCGCGCGCGCGAAGGCGGTCAGCGATTGTAGCCGCGAGCCGCCAGGAGAAGTGCGGCCAGCGATGTATTTCTCGGCCACATAAGGGAGCGTGCGTGTGAAGACGGCCAGCGATGGAAGCAGCGGGCCGCCCAGAGAAGTGCGCCCAGCGATGTATTTGGCGGCCGCGTACTGGAGCGCGTTGTTCGGTGTTTGTTAGAAGTGGTGTATACCAGAACCCTTACCTTTCGCAGTACTCAGCAAATCAACTTGAACGCAATTATCATGCAGTATACGTCGGTAAGGAATGCTAAAATTTCTCTCAAGGTTAGCGTCTATGTTATTTTTCGCTGAGCCAGCCGGCGCACGTGGCTGCCTGCGGTGCGAGTCATTGTCTGTCTCTCTGTTGGCGCGCGTCGTTATTGGGATTAGGAGACCTAACTTCTACAAATTCACGTTGTTGAGAGGGCCCTGCCCTGTTTGAATCTCGCCAGTTCTGACGAAATTCAGGTCTGTCGTTACGAATATATCGTCTGTCGTCATGTCGGTAGTTCCTGTAGTTTCTTTCTTGTCGGTTAAGTGGTGGAGAATTTCTCCCTGAATTATCACTGCACGGTGGACCGTTGCGTCTGGAGTTATTCTGTCTCCCATGATAATAATTATTTTGGTTCCCATATTGTCTGTTTCTCTGATTGTCTCTGTCATATTCATTACTACGGAAATACGATCTTTCTCTGCAACTATTATTCTGCCAACGGTTGTCATACGGGTGGTGTCTGTTTTGGTCACGATTTACGTTGTAAGAATAGCCTTGTTGTGTCCATTTATTATTTCTGTCATCGCGGAATTGTGACGGATGTGACCTGTAATTGTTGTGCTCCTGTTTTCGCGTTCCACGATTGTCAGTGTCAATTTCCAATTCTTGTAACAGTCCCTGAAAAGCTTCAATGTCGTCTTTGCAACGTCCTGCCGAAACAGTATGCTGTAAATGTTCAGGTAATTTGATTAAGCAAATGCGGATGTGTTCTGGGGGGCTGTAAGGGTTTGACAGGCACTGATTCTTGTGCACCATGTCTTCAAAATATTTCACAAGACTGGAAAATTCAGATTGTTCGAAATGTTTCATCATTATGATGCTATGTTTTACTCGGTCTTATCTGGTTTGATACCAATAAGCTGAGAGGAAGGCACGATAAAATTCTTCTTGACTGTGACAATCGTGAATGACCGATCGCAATCTTACAACTGGTTCATTCTCTAAGTAGCCACACATAAATTCTAATCTGTGCTCTAATGACCTGTTGGGAGGAAAACAATGAGAGAATTGATGAAGCCATGCTTATGGATGAATGTCGTTGCCGGAATTCTTAAATGTTTTGAATTTGCGTGTAGTAATAAACAGCTTATAGTCAAAATCATCATCTTGGCGAGTCGCATGTCGGTCATTGTTACGTCGTTTCGGCGGTTCCATCTCAAAATTCAGTGCGCCTTGCCAACTTCTTTCATAATTTTCGAAATGCCCTGTGTTATTATTTTGTGACTGTTCCGTATTTCTGTGTCCCTCTTCCCGTATTGGAGCGCGAGTGTCCTCTGAAATATGTAATTCTTTTATTACTTGTGCCAACTGATCTTGTACTTCCCGGATTTCTCTTTTGTACTGTGTATTGATTTGATTTTGATTTTGTTTGAGTTTTCTAATTTGTTCATACTCTTCTGTGTCAGTGAAGGCTACAGGTCTTGTGTCATTCAGATCATCATCTACCTTTGTGGATAAGTTAGTGAACTGATCCGACAGTTCGGCTACTTTCTCTGATAGTGAATTTATTTCCTCACTGTGTTTTTCTGAAACAAGTTTCAGTGTGTCCATTTGTGTTGAAATCGTATCTACTGTGTCCTTTAAGTTTTCCTGAGTTTTTCCAAGCTGCGTAACCGAAAAAAGCAGTACTGAGTGGATGATCTAGAAACATATTACAGCCCTATACACATTTCTCCTGTAGGTTCCGTGAAGATAACATTACTCTAATAACAGCAAATTCAGAGCAATTAAAGAACTTAATTTGCCCTCTCCATACACATATGGAATGAAGAAAGAAACCTAAACTGTTGCATAACTGTTTGTACCATTTGCTATCCACTTCACGGTGGTGTGAAGAGTAGGGATGTACTAGTGGATGTAGATGTAAGATAGAGGTGTAGAACCTAGAATGATAGCGATTTGACTGAAACAGATATGATGACGTCCATAACATGTAACATGTCAGTCAGTGTAACATGTCACGTCAGTGAATCTTAGAACAATTCTAGGCGGATTCAAGCCATGGGAAAAGGTGAAACAAAGCGAAAAGAAAGGAACAGAGATGGAGTGGAGACGGAGATACGACACTTCAAAGCGTTCCCAGTCATCTTGTGCAAAGACTTAGGTCAACATATAGCAGACATAAAAAGTTACTAGATGAACCATTAGCAAACAAAGGAAAGAGTGGTACATGAACTTAAGTTGAAAAGATACATGAAGACATTATAAAGGCAGTGAGTGATGTCTGAATCACTTCACTTCGACTGCGATCGAGATGTCAGTTTTGTCATAATTACGTATTCCAGTTCAGTTCATTCACTAGTCGATTCGATTTCTTCGTTCTCTTTTGTCTCCTGCAAATTCCTAACATGCATCTCTCGAGTGATAGCTCTGAATGATTTTCGCACTGAAAGTCAATGTCTCACTGCCACGTGGGAAAACCTGTAACATGGGATCATTGTAAATTTCCTTTCTAGACACAATGGAAGTCTGACTTTGAAAACATTATCTCGTTTACCGAAAACAATCGAAGCCATTCTTATCCTTATTTTTATTCCGTTTGCATTTCATATTGCCGTTTATTTTCAGCAGCTCTAAATACCAAAACACATCAACTAGTCTATGACTTCGTTATTTGTTCAATTTTGCCTTCGATTATTGTATAATTTTTGTATTAATGTAGATGATTTTCAGGCTTCCTTTCACTGGCTCTACTAAAATCTTCCGTTCGTTGACGTTTATCTGCTGTAGGCGTAAAAATTAAAAATCACGAATTACGAGCAAAATGAAGATTCGTTTTAAGGACTGCTGAAACTAATTTGAATATTGACGGACACACATAGAAAGACAGATTCTAAGAAACACATATATATATTTTACAAACATATCAATTTTTTTGACAATATACCAGCATCCTAGAAACTGGAGCTACCTGGTTTCGATACTCTAGGATGCCTTCTGCCTGCAGTGTTCAATTCTGCTCCTGTAGACGCCAATTTAGCACCGTTTTCCGTGCTAAACCAATATCAGACACTTTCTGCTTTACGTACCAGTTTAGTGAATCGTCGTCCATCACAGCATATCCATCCATCCATGCATCAATTTAGTGAATTGTGTGGATGTTTAGCTGTAAGACAGCAGCCACAAAACAGGAATTTCATCAATATGTCCCTCAGAATTATCACATCAAGTTACACTCATATCATTCAAAATTAAAGTACCGTTACTGCATTAAGAGTTTTCTCACGCAGGAAGTCTTCCTTCAAAGGCTGTAATTACTACATTGTTGTTAAGAATATGGAACTAGAGTGTAGAAACTTATTGATTACAGAAGTATCTTATGGCGTCTTAGTTTAGCAATAAAAATTAAGGATAGATGCGACTTTAGCCATCGATATATAAATTTTCATTTCGAGTTGCTTTTCTTCTCGTGGATAACAGCCTGCGGATGTGTTCGTTGCCAAGTTACACTTCGTTTTGGTATGTGATTCAAGTAAATTGTGGATCTTCTATAGCTAGTTGGATAAATCATCAAGTCTAAGAAAATAAAAAACGTACCATTATCAGCAGAATTACGCCTTAAATGTTGTACCATACTATTAATTTAGCCTTCGAGATCAGAACAGAGTTACTAATTTTTTCAATACCATAGCAAGTTGGATAAATCATCAAGACTAAGAAAAACAAAAACGTACCATTTCCAGCAGAATTACACCTGAAATGTTGCACCATAATATTAATTTAGCTTTCGAGTTCAGAACAGAGTTACTAATCTTTTGAATACCATCGACCCCGAGCTTTCTTAATTACAGCTCCACACAATTCAGAGTATTTGGCCAGTTTTTTAGCAATGTTTGTCCTCGTTCTCGTGGTATTTAAAATGATTTCCTTGGAGAAATCAACATTAAGTGGTCATGCTTTTATCGCTACGATCTATTTTTAACACGTAGCACATAAAGTCTACGAGAAAATTAATTACGACATAGTCAACCAGTCATCGCTCATTTTCAGCGGGGAGACATGCTACTGCTGTGAGAGATGAGAGAAGTTTGGATTCTTACTTAGTTCTCTATCTTTAAGGGGTCGGAATTTCCATTTTAAATCACTTACATACATGCTGAACTGTAAACGCTTGACAAAATTCTTTTCTAACACTTTAGATAATATTAAAAAGCTGAGATTTCTTCAATATCGATTTTTGTTGAGGTAATAGCACTCATATTAATACGAGAGGACTTCATTATCTTTCAGCTTGTCCAAAAGATGGAAATCGCGTGGTGCAAGATCTGGACTTCCTGATCAACATCACCCGCGTCAGTGGAGCTTTGCTGAAACTGTTGGCACCGTTTCACTGTGGCTGGACGTGAGACCGCAATTTATCCACACAGTATCAGAATTTCCCGGTGAATACATTTGAAATTAAGAAGTTTTACCTACTAGAATCTTACTGTCCCGCGTACTTCAACTTTGGAGTACGTTTCCAGGTGCCGGATCACTTTTGTCGCACATTGTGATGCACCTGGCATCCCTACGGCAGGAGAAGTGCGTCTGCAGGAATCCCGGAACACGTGTACTCTCTTCTGATAATGTGCCAATCTTGCTAAGCAGTGGTGTTACAGTGGGACGGCATGTGTAACTTACTTTCTGAAGTCCCTTCACATGTACAATGATCAGTTTTCGTCCTAAAATGTCCAAGGTTTAACGCTGACGACTATATCTAAATCCTTCGTTCTATCAGTGCTAACCATGTTTCTGTCTAAAATGCAACACGGTGCAGCAGAACTATTCAAAGAGAGTGTAAGATATATTTCAGATGGTGAACTGATTTATGTTAAGGCACCACAGCTCGTATTTCTCTTTCTCTTGTCCTTTATGAACGTTGAGGATGTTCTGTAACTTTTTGTTTTGTTTTTTGCTATACCAAATTAGGTTAAATGACTTAAAAAGGTATGAGAAACTGAAATGTTTCTTCATTGACAAAAAAGTGTGTAGTCTTCTAATGTTTTTATGATGCGTGATAGGAAAAAAAGAAGTGGGTGGTACACTGCCTATTAAACGTTGACCGCCCGGAAGACATAATCGAATGCCAGTGTAAGTAACGTCGTACAAGTACCCGTGTTCGATTTCCGGCCGGGTAGGGAATTTTCTCCGCCCGAGGACAGTGTGTTTGTGTTGTCCTCATCATCTCATCATCATTCGGGTAGTGTTGAGATTGGAACTGGAAATACTGGGAACTCATACAGTCGGTGATGACCTCGATGTTTACCCAAGCCCGACAGCATTAACTTGAGTGATCTAATGGGGCCGGCCGCGGTGGCCAAGCGGTTCTAGGCGCTTCAGTCCGGAACCGCGCGACTGCTACGGTCGCAGGTTCGAATCCTGCCTCGGGATTAGATGGTTGTGATGTCCTTAGGTTAGTTAGGTTTAAGTAGCTCTCAGTTCTAGGGGACTGACAACCTCAGATGTTAAGTCCTATAGTGCTCAGAGCCATTTTTGATCCGAGGAGAACCGGTTTTAGTATTGCGGTGAGGCCGTTGGCGACCTCAAGCATACTCGTCGTCATGTGTCCCGTCGACCACGCCTAACCACAACAAGGGAGGATCGCAGTACTGTGTATCAAGACCGACCGAGGTGGCGCAGTGGCTAGCACACTGGACTCGCATTCGGGAGGACGACGGTTCAATCCCGTCTCCAGCCATCTTGATTTAGGTTTTGTGTGATTTCCCTAAATCGTTTCAGGCAAATGCCGGGATGGTTCCTTCGAAAGGGCACGGCCGATTTCCTTCCCAATCCTTCCCCAACCCGAGCTTGCGCTCCGTCTCTAATGACCTCATTGTCGACGAGACGTTAAACACTAACCACCACCACCACCACCAATGTGTACCAAGTCCATCGTAAACCCTATACATCTGTGCCTTTCATGCGAGAATAAGTACTGGACTCCCTCCAACATTCTGCGTAATCCCGCACCATAGGTCAGAGCGTGGCAGTAGCCATGCTAGGCAATTAATGCCCCAGCGTAGGCTGCCATTAGCACTACAACAGGAAGGGTTGCGTCTAGAGGGATGCCGTGATGGGGAGGCATGGACTGCCGGTGAATGGCGTCGCATTGTGTTCAGCCACGAATCGAGTGTCTGCCCTACGCCAGATGACAATCGTTGGGGTGTATGGCATGCGACGTGGGCAGAGATCCCATTCTTACAATGTTTTGGAGAGGCACAGGGGTGTCCATCCTAATAACACAGCAATACGTGACGGATATCAAGTGCCCTCAAATGTTACCTTCCATGCGACTGTATCGCGGTGCCCATTTTCAACAGCACAGTACTCCCCCAAACATGTGACGTCTCCGTATGAAGTCTTGAGTAATCCCGTGGCCATGGAGATGCCCAGAACTGTCCCTGCTAATTCTCCTGTGGAACCAGTTCAATATCCCAGTGCAAGTGTGCTGGACTTCAAAGACTAGTTAAAACATTTGTTGACCCGTATGTCTCGGGGAACGAAATAACTACTTTATGACACCCTTCTTAATCGAATCACAGCATACATCCAAGCTAGAGGGGGCGTAACGACATAGTGACAAGTGGGCTTATACTGCCAAGTTCGTTTTAAGGTTGACTCGATATTTTAATTACTCAAGAATCATCATATACTCTCTCAACCTGTGAGTGAGTTACTTTCTTCCATGTTTCACTTCGTTTCCTCCCGCCCCTTCTGATACTACACTTTTCTTGTCAACCAGCGTATCTAAGATCGTAGCGAAACTTTATGGCGTGAAAACATCTAAATAGTCGTATTAAAGTGAAATGTCCTGCTCGTGTAGCTTAATGAGCAGTGTACGAAACAAGGTGTTGAGCTAACGCCGCATTGAATCAGCGCGCATGTTTAACCACTCTTGATTTTGTACACCTAACAGAACGAGTGTAGTTCTTATGCGATTTCTCACTCTTGTTTACACTAAATTCTGGGCTTCTTTCAGTCGCCGAAAGCACGACGCGCTGCGATGATACGCAGGATAACGCGTACATAATCCACAGACTGGTGGTGCACATGATTTTCGTCGTCCAGGTAAACTGATGAGCGTGGCGACGGGACGCGTATGGTACTACAAAGTTTAAAATAAAAAATCTGCCAAATCATGGAGAAAATAGCAAATCCCGGGGCTATCAGACGACAATATGAAGAATAAGGACAATTAGAAGGGGTAGTTCAAAAGTGGAAAAGGAACAAATACTTTGTGTAGGACAGTAAATGTATTGGAAAGCTAACAGACTAAATGGATTACAAAAGAAAACCATATTATTTGATATGATACTGCTGCTGTCTGATAATCTCTAAATATAAAAGGGAGTGTTCTGACTGACTGGCAGACTGAATGACTCATCATCGCCCGGCCCAAATCGCTAACCATAGAAACTTGAAATTTGGAGAAAGTGAGGATCTTATGCTGTAGGCGTCGTTTAAGAAAGGAATTTTCGAAATTCCAACCGTAAGAGGGTAAAATAGGGGATGAAGAATGTTTTTGAAAAATGTAGCTTTTAAGGCAATTTTGAAGCTGGAGATACGAAAACTGGTATTTGGCTTCTCTGCAGAAATAATAAATAATTTTTTCACAATTTTTGAAAATTTTGCCCTATGGATGGTAAATAGTGGGTGAATACTGTTTTTGAAAATACATCACTAATACGAGCTTCCAAAATATTTTATAGCTACATCTATGAGCATTGGTATTTGACTTCTCGGTCACAATTAAAAAATATGTGTGTTAGTGTTTTTGGAAGTTGAACTGAAAATGGTGTGAAATAGGGGATGAGATTTTTCTATGAAAATACTTTATTCTGAAATTATTTTTTAGTTATAGCTACGAAATTTATAGTTCGGTTCTCAGTTAGAAATAAAAAAAATTGTTTTTCACAGTTTTCGGAAATTCAACCTCTATGGGCGTGAAACGGGGGATGAAAATTTTTATAGAACTATTTAATTGTGCAATCATATTCTGAAGCTAAATAAATGAAAATTTAAATTTGGCTTCTCAGTTAGAAATAAAACTTACACGTGTCAATAATTTTGGAAATTCAACGCGTAAGGGAGTGAAGTTGGGGGAGAAACGTTTCATGAAAATATTTCATTGCGAAAGTATTTTTAAAGCTACATCCTTGAGAATTGGTGTTTGGCCTCTCGGTTAGAGATAATATAACACTTATTTGACTGTTTTTGGAAATTCAACACCTAAGATGGTAAAATTGGGTCAGAATCATTCACTGACTAATCTTCGCCTAGGATGGAGATCTGAAGTTTGGAGAGGGAGTGGATCTTTAAGAAGAACTGTCAAAAATTTCACTCCTAAGTGGGTGAAATAGGGGATTAAAATCTTTTTGAATGTATGTTGCTATTAAGGGAATTTTGAAGCTAGAACTAGAAATACGTGATTCAGCAATTTTGGAAATTCAGTTTGTAAGGGGATAAAATAGTGGGTGACAACTTTTTTGAAAATAAGTACCTAAGTCATACTAAAGGACTTTTACAGCTGCTTCTATGGCCATTGGTATTTATCTTCTCCGTTAGAAATAAAAAAATACGTGTTTCAATGTTTCTTTAAATTTAATCCCTAGGCGTGTGCAATAGGGGATGAAAATTTTTAAGAAAATATTTCGTTACATTAAAAAGAATTTGAAGCTAAATTTATGAAAATTGTTACTTCAATTCTCGGTTAGATATAAAGAAATACTTCTTAGGCTATGAAAGTAGCTATGGAAATATCTCCGGAAGAACCCAAAGGGCATAATTAACAAAAACGTAGGACTCCAACTACGAGGATCGCTTTTTGATCAGAAACAAATTCGGAAAACTCCATGCTTATATGGTCTCAATTAGCGTAAAATCTTGTGAACAACATAAAAATCCGGTTGAATAAAAAGAAAAAAATGTCTCTTCAGGACAAACAGTCTATGGGAGCGAAGCAGCGGGAGCTAAGCTCGTGACACATAAAGTAAGACCATCAACATGATTCACTCATTTTCAAAAATATTTTACTTACAGATTCACAATATCTTTACTATCAATTCGTCTTCCAATCCCAAGTAACCAATGAGATCGCTCCGTTCTAGTAGAAAAAAATTCAAACGTGTTGGAAACGGCTCGTTTTACGCTTGTTCTGTGAAAGCATTAAACGCACACTCGTCGCTAGTAGTAGTCCCCAATTTCATAGAGACCAGTATTGCAGAGGTGACTGGTATCGCATTCGTAGTCACTATTTTTCTTACGCCGCGGCTGGACCATGTCGTACACAGATGGAAATGGAAAGTGTTACATCACAAATACCTTACCCGAACACTAGCAGACACTAATGGTCACATCTCTGGGATTTCTTGAATAAAATCCCATCCTTAAGCGAGTTTATTTACACTGATAAGCAAAATTTTATGACCACTTGTTTAATAGCTTGTTTGTCAGACTCTGGAACGGGACGCATCACAGATTCTGCGTGTCAGGTTCAAATGGCCCTGAGCACTATGGGATTTAACATCTGAGATCATCAGTCCCCTAGAACTTAGAACTACTTAAACCTAACCAACCCAAGGACATCACACACATCCATGTCCGATGTAGGATTCGAACCTGCGACCGTAGCGGTCGCGCGGTTTCAGACTGAAGCGCCTAAAACCGCTCGGCCACACTGGCCGGGTCTGTGTATCAGGGATCCGAGAGTTGGTTAGTAGGTTTGTAGAGGTATGTGGCATTAGATGTCTACGCACAAGTCACGTAATTAGCGTAAATAACGGGTCGCTAATCTGCGTATGCTGTGATGGCGCCCGATGGCTGTCCAGATGGGTTACATGGGATTTACATTAGGTGAATTCGGTCCCCGAAATATCAACGTGAGTTCACTATAATGCTCCTCAAACAACTGTAGCACGGTTCTGGCTCCGAGACACGGGCAATTATATTGCTGAAAGATGATATTGCTGTCGGGAAAGACATCAAGCATGAATTGATGCAAGTGGTTTGCTGGTGTCAGCGTGTCTTCGACTGCTACCACAAGTCCCATGAAAGCGCAGGGGAAAATCTGCCGTACATAATACTGCTCCCACCAACCTGCAGCAGTGTCGTGCTGCACGTTTCGAGGCGCTATTCACCTCGGAGACGAACAGCGAGCTAGTACAGCAAAAATGTGATTCACCCGAATAGCCGACACCTTTCCACTGATCGACGGTCGAATCCCGATGGTCTCATGCCCACCGGAATCGTAACTGACGATGACGTTGTGTCAAAGTGTGAGCACGTTGGGATGGTCTGCAGCATAGCTCTATGTTCAGCAATGTACGATAAACGGTGTGCTCCGAAACACTTGTGCTTGTACCAGCATTGTCGTCTTTCGGTAGAGAGGCCACAGATGACCATCTATCCTACTTTAGAGAACTACAAGCCTCCGAACGCCTCGTTCTGTGAACAGTCGTGAACGTCCAAACATTTTGCGCCTAGTGGTAGTTTCATTGCCCCTTTACCTCTTTACATAGATACTAATGACAGTAGGACGTGAACAATCGACCAGTTTCGCCGTTTTCGAGATATTCGTGTACAGGCTCTGCGCAATAATAATAAAAGTCGCTTATCTCCGACGATTTCGCCATTTGTGATGACCCGTCCGTGTATGCTCCGCTTTCATACTTCTGCTACCGCGTCACGTTCCCTCGTCGACGCCAGGCAATGTCCAACGTCGTGCTGAGTAGTGGTCATATGTTTTGGCTTATCAGTGAACAGTACACTAGGAAAGCTCCCACTACAGGTGAAGAACGTTGCGAGTACACGGTGGCTGTGTTGGTGTGTCCAGGGTCACTCGAAATTTTCAAATGGAGAGTACTACACAGTATGCTTAAGGACGTGCACTTGCGGGTTATTTCTGTCTTTCGGGCTTTGGCATGGGGAATACGGGAGCATCCCATCGACAAAGCTCACGCACAATTGGCCGTGGTGAAGTGACTCCAGAGTAAGTGGTGGAGAGCTAGACTCAGGACGACAGTGAAGTGAGAATAGAGGCTTTGGCATGGGGAATACGGGAGCATCCCATCGACAAAGCTCACGCACAATTGGCCGTGGTGAAGTGACTCCAGAGTAAGTGGTGGAGAGCTAGACTCAGGACGACAGTGAAGTGAGAATAGAGGGTGCTGGTTGATCCAGAAGTACAGAGCGAGACACAACAGGCCCGAACGAGATAACAGATGAAAACAACTGAAATCCGGGTAGATGCTATAGGCAGAGTCACACCACGAGCCGTAGGGAGAAGATAGCAGTAATCTCCAGTTGAGATTTCGCGTAGGTGAGCTTCGTTTAACGCAGACTCTACATCGTAGACGAGAGACCTGCACAGTGTAGAGCTAGAATCGACTGGGCCACTCAGTTGAATTATATACTGCTTGACGATTGCCAAGAACAAATCACAGTTGCTACAGAACAGCCGACGATTGCTGCGGAACACCTGACCAATGGTAATGAAACGAATTGTAGAGGGTTGGACGCGATAACTGTAGTATAGCCTCTTCACGAAAGCTCTGCATTCATTCGGCAGTTTACGCAGTACGGTGTTTGACGACAGTCGTTAGTGCGACACTCCGTATGGTAGGGAAACATGTTTGCAAGGCATCCTTTTGGTGCTTACGATCGTGGACCACCAGCTGGACGGTCCTAAGTCGGCCAAAGTGTCACTGCTGCGGCCACAGTAATGGGTGTACTAAAAAGTATCACCTCCCGGTTAAAAATCGCAGCTGAAAGTGGAAATGGTCTGCGAAAGCAAGTCGGCGGTCCTAGACGTACCACCACATCCCAAATGGATCTATTCGTAGCCCTAGAGACAAAAAGGAACAGATATCTCACTCCAAGGCAGATCGCCACATGTGTTACAACTGCTACCGGTACACGTGTCTTTGCCACGGACGTTTCGCGGCCATTAAATCATGCTGGTTTGTATCCTCGAACGACTGTTAAATGGATCCCAATTTAACCAGTTCATTGTTGAAAGGGAGCATGTCGGTTGGGGTCAGCAACAGTGATCTGCTTCACTGTGTCAAGTGTTTCTGGTCACCCGACATTGTGGAGATAGAGGGGAACAATGTTACATACGACAGAATGTTGAAAATATCGTCAGTTTGGCCTAGGCATTACTGTGTGAAAAAAATGGGAATTTATGGTAAGGTGTTACGGGACCAAACTGCTGAGGTCATCGGTCCCTAAGCTTACACACTATTTAATCTAACTTAAACTAGTCAAAATATCCACGGGTGTGCTGCCGGTCTATAGTGTCCAACGGGCACAATATTTCGGCGATCATACATGTCGCCATCATCAGGTGAACTGACGGACTGAGCTCCTGTGAACATGCCGGCACGGAGATCCGTACGCTATGGCTGCTCAGAGGGAACTGGGTTCGGTCGCGGCGGCTGCCGATTTAAATACCCTCCGCCCGCGGCGCGCTCCCTCCGCCGTCCGCGCCCCGCGCCACGGTCGCGCGGTGGAACAGATTGCGACGGCGTCTGAGATGCCGTCGGAGTGATGGCTCTGTCCGCCGTGGTCGTCACAACTATACGTTTGCTCGATTTACTCTTGATTAACCAGATCGCTGGTTCCCAAGCCTTGCTAAGATAATAGCCATAGTCACGTTTTATGAGGTCGTCATTGGTGCGAATTTCGATGGCCTCTCTAACAACGCTGTCCCAGTATCTCGACGTCTGTACCAGAATCCTCGTGCGGTCATATTCCATGGCTTGATTTTCCGACAAACAATGTTCAGCGACCGCCGACTTGCTCGGATACATCAGACGAGTGTGTCTCTGGTGTTCACGGCATCCATCCTCGACGGTACGCATCGTCTGACCAGTATACGACTTGCCACATTGACACGGAATCTGGAACACGCCGGCCTTCCTCAAACCGAGGTCATCTTTGGCGCTCCCCACCAGTGCACGAGTTTTATTTGGAGGACAAAACACAGTTCCGACCCGGTGTTTCTTCAGAATGCGGGCGATTTTCCTCGAGAGTGCGCCTGTGTATGGAATAAATGCAGTACCTACCTCCTCCCCCGTGACTTCATCCATCTCAACAGGTTGTGCTGCAGTGGTTGGGCGGAGAGCACGTTGAATCTGCCACTCTGAGTACCCATTTTTTCGAAATACAGTTCTCAGATGTTCCAATTCCTGGGGTAGACTCTCTGCGTCAGAGATAGTGCGCGCCCTATGTACTAGAGTTTTAAGTACCCCATTCCTCTGTGAATGGTGGTGGCAGCTGTCTGCGTGCAAATACAGATCAGTGTGCGTAGTCTTCCGATACACCCCATGACCTAGGGTGCCGTCAGCCCTTCTCTTGACCAAGACGTCAAGGAAAGGTAATTTACCCTCCGTTTAGGTCTCTATGGAGACGTATAGTTGTGACGACCACGGCGGACAGAGCCATCACTCCGACGTCATCTCAGACGCCGTCGCAATCTGTTCCACCGCGCGACCGTGGCGCGGGGCGCGGACGGCGGAGGGAGCGCGCCGCGGGCGGGGGGTATTCAAATCGGCCGCCGCCGCGACCGAACCCAGTTCCCTCTGAGCAGCCATAGCGTACGGATCTCCGTGCCGGCACGTTCACAGGAGCTCAGTCCGTCAGTTCACCTGATGATGGCGACATGTATGATCGCCGAAATATTGTGCCCGTTGGACAGTATAGACCGGCAGCACACCCGTGGATATTTTGACTATCAAATACGCCGGGAGAAACTCAAGAATCATAACTTAAACTAATTTACGCTAAAAACGACACACACACGCATGTCCGAGGGGGGACTCGAACCTCCGACGGGGGCAGACGCACAGACCGTGACAAGACGCCTGAGACCAAGCGTTGAGACATTATGCGCAGTGGTGAAACACCTCTGCATACCTTTGCGCGACATGACATTACAGGAAAGTGGTACAGCAGGGATTTTGTTCTGAATCAGGTTCGTCTTCTTTGAGAGTGCGGTAGGTCCCGACTTTCTGTTTATAGAAGACAATGTCCGCCCACATAGGACCGCCGAGTTGTCGGACACACTTGGAAAGTGTCGATATTCTATGTATGGAATTTACTGCGTACTCCCCGGCCCTTGCTCGCAGCTCGTGGTCGTGCGGTAGCGTTCTCGCTTCCCACGCCCGGGTTCCCGGGTTCGATTCCCGGCGGGGTCAGGGATTTTCTCTGCCTCGTGATGGCTGGGTGTTGTGTGATGTCCTTAGGTTAGTTAGGTTTAAGTAGTTCTAAGTTCTAGGGGACTGATGACCATAGATGTTAAGTCCCATAGTGCTCAGAGCCATTTCTCCCCGGCCCTTAATCCTACAGAGCATGACAGGAATGCTTTCAGCAGACGTGCTTCTCAAGGAAAACTCCCTCTCCTAACCGTGCAATTAATGAAAACTGCCTTGAGAGAGGGATGCGACAATATCCCCAAGGATTCTTCAATAGCATGTTAGTCAGCACGAATAAGAGGGCCAAAACGTGCATTATTGCCCGAGAAGAGCATATTCCTTGCTCAAGTCCGATATCGATCTTTATGTTGGGATTCCGACTTTATAAAACACGAACGTTACTTATGTCTGTTATCCTGCATTTCCATGCGGTACGATTAGAATCATTTTTCGCTGTGGGCCGGCCGAAGTGGCCGTGCGGTTAAAGGCGCTGCAGTCTGGAACTGCAGGACCGCTACGGTCGCATGTTCGAATCCTGCCTCGGGCATGGATGTTTGTGATGTCCTTAGGTTAGTTAGGTTTAACTAGTTCTAAGTTCTAGGGGACTAATGACCTCAGTAGTTGAGTCCCATAGTACTCAGAGCCATTTTTCGCTGTAAGTGTACTACTCTATAAGGTATGTGCTATGTTTCACGTCATCCATCATTGCGTGTAACTATTCCTGTCCAGTAATGTTTCTGTTGATTAGCAGTTGTCAAGCGGTGTATGATGCTCAGCTATGAGTCTTGCGCCAGTTTGTGACGGTCAGATGCCGCTAACGTGTCCGTAGACGACCTGCTGAAAGGTCACAGGAAGAAGCGAATCTCGAGACTCATACTTCTCCTGCTTCTGGAATCATGGTGTGGGGAGGTACTGAATATAATAACAGAATTGATCTGTTAATCATTAATTAGAGGCCGAATGGTCGCTAGTTCGTGGAAAGAATAATAAATCCCGTGTGTATACCATCGAAGTACAATATACAAAATGGCATATCTCTGCAGGATAGTGTAGGATACTACACTGCGGTTCACACGATAAATACCCGAAGGAATTTGCAGACACCTTAGCTTACCTGCCCATTTCCATAAGTTGTCACCTACGGCACATATCTTACATAAGCTGTCGTACCAGCCCTGACCGGCTAACTTCATTAACTAGTGTTCGACTTTTTGTGCCCCGCCAAGAGAACTTTTCCACTGGTCATACTACGAGGTGCATTCACTAGGTAAAGTAATACATTTTTCCATAAGGCCGGCTGGTATTATCCATGATTCCAGTATATCATAATATTCCTTACTCTGGCTACAAAATCCTGTTTTACAACATAATTTGGCCATATCTCACCTTACTGGGGCGACCTGTATTCCCGCATGGTATCACTCTACTGGTCGATGTCGGGACTAAGATGAAATTCGGAAGGTGCGAAATCCAGGCTGTTGGGTGAATGAGGAAGAACAGTCCAGAGAAGTTTTGTGAGTTCCTCTCAGGTGCGCAGACTTCAGAGAGACCCAGCGTTGTCATGGAGAAGGGGAAGTTTGTTTGCATATTTGCGGTGACGAACAATCTGAAGTCTTTTCTTCAGTTTCCTGAGGGTAGCACAGTATCGTTCTGGGTTGATCGTTGCACCATGAGGTAAACATCAAACAGAGTAACACCTTCAGATCCCCAGAAAATGATCGCCATGACTTTACCGTGTGGCAGTGAGGTTTTGAGCTATTTCTTCCAAGGGGATGTGGTGTGGAGCCATGCCATGGATTGACGTTTTGTTCCAGGTTTGAACTTATGAACCTATGTTTCATCGCCTCTGACTAACTTTGTGTTCCGCTTTACGTCAGGTCTTGTCATAGGGGAAGCCTCGTCAGAGAGGTCCACCGCATGAGCGTCTAAGGAAGTGATTCCAGTGGTCGTTTCCCGTTGCCTTCCACTGATGATGATGATATGATAATGGGGACAACACAACACCCAGTCCCTGAGCGAAAAAAATCTGTGACCCAGCCGGGAATCGAACCTGGGCCTCTTGGTGTGATAGACCACAGCGCTGACCACTTTTTTTTTTCAGCTGTCGGGGCGGACCGCCTGTGCCGATGTTAGATAAAAGACTGTCACGATCAGCATAGTAACGCGCAATCAATTCCGCGCAAATGGTCCTTCGCTGCTCTTTATGGTCTTGTGTTAAGCAGCGAGGTACC
Organism: Schistocerca americana; assembly: GCF_021461395.2. Classification (NCBI taxonomy): domain Eukaryota; kingdom Metazoa; phylum Arthropoda; class Insecta; order Orthoptera; family Acrididae; genus Schistocerca; species Schistocerca americana. The sequence goes on along the minus strand of NC_060125.1, from coordinate 211,241,920 downwards.
CAGCGTGCACACGTCTTTGAGTATCCTACCCACTACCCAGTGAACGATTGGGTCAACATCGCCAACAGAGACGTCCAGTCATGCAGCGAGGTATTTGATTGTGGAGAGAACGCATCTTGTGCGAAGATATAAAAAAAAAAAAAAAAAAAAAAAAAAAAAAAAAAAAAAAAAAAGAGCAGAGAGAAATACACTTTCGTTTACTTTCGAACACTTTTCTCATAACCTACAATCAGCAAAAATTACGAAAAGTAATTAATTTCCTTTGTGAACACTTCTCCGAGATCACTTTGATGAGAACGTGAAGTTGCTGTTATCAACAATGAGTCAAATTCATTTTATATTCTTTTTCCTATAAGAGTAGATATATTCTCTTCAGTTATCGCATCCAGAAGTTCAAGGTATCGGTGACTGTATTTTCGTAGCCACGTATCAACAAAAATGTAAGCAAATGCAGCTCTTGCGGCATAAAGTTATATCAAAACTGAAACTTATAATTAATGTAACATTAAGACATGTATCCGAATAATACTATATCCATGCCATTAGATGACAATATATAAAAATGACTGATTTTTATTATGGTCATCTTGCGTAATACTCGAGTCTGTGGGCAGAACACCATCTAACACTATCGGCTACAAGCCTTTGCGAAGGAAATGCTTCTGGACATTCTGGAGATACTTTGTTTTATTATCAAATTTACCAGATCAACAGTAATCGAGAAGCTCAGCTGAGGAGGTTCGCACGGCTTTGATTAAGTGTAGTGGGTTTGCCGTCGGTGTTGCAGCCTTTTTGTACTCCCTACTCCTTGTTTCATCCTGTCCTCGTTCAAGACCCCTCGCACACATAATTTAGGTCTCATGAGTAAAAGCGGTACGTAACTTAGCCCTCGCCGCTGCTTCGTAATCCTTGGCTCTGCTCAGTAGTTGCAGAGTATCTCATCCGCCTCCGCTCACCCCACCCCTTCCAGCTCATAAAGTCTTAAGACATGTTACAGCACTCTTGCAGAGGGGTGCAGCCACTACAAAGAGGCGTGTTGTCAAAGGAGCGTTTATACACAAGTATTCTTTCAGGCGTCAAAGGAAAAGCAGTACTATTGTGTAACACACAACTGTCCGTGTTCCAATCTTGTGGAAGTGAATTCTTTAGATGGCAGGAAGGTAACTTGTAAGGGCTATAAAGATGCATTCCTGGAATACAACAAAGATTTAATACGTAGATAACTTTGCTTAACTGACTGCACAAGGTGACAAATTGAAGGGAACTTTTAAACTGTCTTATAGTACCCATACACAATTTGGACCTCGAAGCAAGGACCCCCAGAACTGGGGACAAGGGGATAGGGGTGACAGTCCCCCCACCCTAGCCCTCAATGAAAGGAAAAAGAATAGAGTAGTCAGATGTTCTTCTCTCAAGAAAATGATTTAAAACTCGGTGTTACACAGGTTTTTAACAGGATCGGAACTGGATCTATTTGATGGCTATAATATTAAAAATACTCCATAACCCCTAGTCTAGCCCCTCCCCAACCCTACACACTATGGATTGGGCGCACTTGCCACTAAGGTACAGGATCGTCGGATTAGGAAAATTCACCGTTTAATAATTACGGTGATAAATAAGATGTAGGTATGTAAACGATTTTCGTTTTTGACAATGCAGTTATTTGACATTTATTTTAAATCAAAAGCTGTTTTGCTTTATCACGTACGATTTTGAAGTTATAGATCGAATTTCATATTTCGTGGAACACCGTTCCGCGGAAAGGTCGTCTTGATTTTTGGATGTTTTTCATTTCACGCCGCAAACAACTCTTTCACTCTAGCTGAAATTCCAATGAAGCCGATGTTTGTAGACAACTTTTCCATACATCTAACTATTTTCACGTTTAATTATCCTCGACTGTTCATAGATTCATATAAAACAAGTCTAAAGGAAACGCTGTAACAGAGCGGAAACATATACGCGTCAATACGGCTCGAATGTTCTACCTATCTGAAAAAGGCACTGGGGATGAAGCCAGTAATTCAGGAAAATATTCACTACCGTGATTTCAACTTCCACATTGTGGTTCATTCGAAAGTAATGCCTACAACGTACATAAAATGCTGCTGTATTATTTCGAATGGTTCCGCCGACATGGAAAGCAACACACTGCGCAAGGAAGCACCGGCCGACCATATATGTAACCTGTGTATGCATCGAGTAGAGCGTGACGAAGTCATTACGCAACCACTAAATACAAGGCAGCTCAGAAGGACTAAGAATTTAACTAATGAGTTTCTTGAACAAATAAAACTTTTAACAAATCACAGTTTCTTTTTCGAAGTGGGAAAGATCCTAAACCAACCGTTACGGAGTTCCCGAAAGTGGTACTGTTACTTCTTGACAAGTATTATTAGATTTGTCCAAGGCTTTTGACACTGTTGAACATAATATACCGCTAAAAAATCTAGAAGCACTGAGAATAAGAGGAATAGCAAACGAGTGGTTCCAACAAAAGGTAGAGACACTCGTAGTTTACATGTCTCTTAGTGATGAATATGCAGCAAAATAATTGTCCTACCGGAAACATATGATCGTAGATGTCCCTTAGGATAATGTATTGAATCCACTTCCGATTTAAATATATAACGCTCACACCTCAGACAGTAAAAGAGGGAAGGAAAAGTTCTGTTTGCTAGTGTTGGTTACATCATAATCACTGACAAAGCTTCAGAGCTCCTATTAGCGAATGCAAATGAAGTCCTCAAGGATGTATACGACTCGCCAGTTCGCAATACACTGAATACATCGAAAACGAACTAACAGGGTGCCCTTCAGTATAAAGCATGGAGAACTAGTCTTTAGACTGAATAACAAAAACCTAGTTATTACGGATGAACATTGATTGACAACTAACATGAAATGACTACACAAGAATGCTAGAGAAGAAATGTTACTGGCAAGCTATGCTCCTAAATTTCCTTCATTAGTTTGTAACAGACGAGCTCTTGTGGTGACTTACTATTCCTACATATTCACTTCTTGAATTTGGGACACAAAATATGTACACAATTTTTAAACTGCAGAGATGGACCGTAAGGATTATAAGTAGAGTTGGTAATCGAGCTAAATGTAAAGAACTTGTTGAAAAACTGGATATCCTTCTTGCATCAGATGAGTACATTTACCAGTCTGTGGCGTAAATTAGGGATAACATTACTAAGTGTTTCACTAATAGTTGCATAAGTAATCTTAGAAAAAGAGTCAGTTTTGTCTTACATAAAAAGCCCAAAACATCAGTTTCTATCAGGAAATAATACTGTACAGTAAGTTATCTGGAACGAACAGTGTGTAAGTCAAAGAATGTTGCACAATAGGGATCAACTGAACGGGGCAGTGCAGTTGTTATGATGCTGACCTCGTATTTGGAAGGATGGTGTCCATATCCGACGGCTAGGTAGGATTTAACAGTAAGAAGGTCTGTTCACAGTGTGACGTATCAGGCAGTAATTGAATGTTAGAGGGCACGATCGCACTACTGCGGATTTCATTGGGTCAGAGCGGATCCGAGTACGTGAACTCCACAGTGGAAATAATGGCTGGGTGCGGCAGGAAGTGGAGTGAGAATGGCGGCCGCTTTCATGTCTGTAACCGTGTCGTGACGAGCATCGGTTTGACAGCCCGCAAGCCAAGGTCAGCCACGACTGAAGCCGACGAGAAGCTGTTGCCCTCAAGACCTCTCTTCGGTTACGATACTATAAGCAAGCACAATATTTAATCATTACTGAATATTAACGATGACTGAGAATGGATGCAGTGCGGTCCTCACATAGGGAACTCACAGTCGTATATTAGGAACAAACAGTATATAGATATCCCACTGTGGAGAGAAAATCCTCCTGATGGGTCTTCTGTACAACTCCTTTTATAAGAGCGTCTTCGCACCACGGAGGTCACTGCTCGTTTAATGAAGAAATTGTATACACAGAGGGGCTCAGAGGTAATGTTCTCATTCTGGGATGTATTCCACTGGCGACCGCTGCTTTGAACCTAATACGACTCCTTAAATCGTTTCAGAGCTGGTCTCCATAGCGAGTAGCTTTCCCTCTTAAGCCACAGTAATGCTTAAAGCTTGTAATAAAACAAGAACTTCCATAATATTACTCCTAACAGAAACGGCCATGCTCATACAATAGAAGTGGGAAAACCTGTTAGATCTCTTACGAAAAGTACACAAGATGTTGCAAATTTAGGAGTCATTAAAAGCATAAAATTTTGTCTGTTTCCAGTATGAAGGAAGTCTTACGCCATTTGAAACAAATTAAGAGTTTACGAAATAGTAGTCCAATTCTCTGACTGGACTGAAGTGTCTGAGTTTCTATTGACATGATTACAGCATGTCATTTTCAACGGAGAGAAGTTGGTTCAAATGGCTCTGAGCACTATGGGACTTAACTTCTGAGCTCATCAGTCCCCTAGAACTTAGAACTACTTAAACCTAACTAACCTAAGGACATCACACACATCCACGCCCAAGGCAGGGTTCGAACCTGCGACCGTAGCGGGTCGCGCGTTTCCAGACTGAAGCGCTCGGCCACTCCGGCCGGCACAGAGAGAAGTCTGCAGACGTAAAAGTAGCTTCGGGCGTGTCCGAAGGGAGTATTATAGAATTAATATAAGTGGCTTAGTAGATAACGTCGGAAGTTCCATGACGCTTTTCGCCGATGATGCTGTTGTATACCGAGAATTCGACTCTAGACAGTTGTAACAAATTGCGGGAAGACTTACAGAGAATCGACGCTTTGTGCGTCGAGTAGCAATTGACCCTGAACGTCAAGAAATGTATTACATTGCGAATTTATAGATAGAAAGACCCTCTTTCGTATGATTACACGATTGCAGAACAGTAACCGAAAGCAATTACTTCAGTAAAATACCTCGGAGTATGCGTACAGCCACATAAAATTAATAGCGGATAAGGAAATGTCTGACCGAGACTCATTAAAAGAATCCCGATCAAATAATGTCCATTGACAAAGGAGATGGCTTACAAAACTCTAGTTCGATCAATACTTGGATAACTGCTCGTCAGTCTGGGATCCATACCAGATGGAACTGACACAGAGAACAGAGCAGATAGAAAGAAGAGCTAAACGTTTCGTTGTATAGTCCATTTACTAAGTGCGAAAGTGTCACGAAGATCCACGGGAAACTTCAGTGGTAGACGTTGCAGGACACGTTCTGCATCATCTTATAGTTTACCGCTAAAATTGTGAGATTACGTTCCTAGATTCTTCAGCCAGTTTACTGCTTCTTCCTACGTATATATTTCAAAGATATCGTGAAGAAAAAATAAGAGGGATTCGAGCCCTCACAAAGGCTTGTCAGCAGTCGTTCATCCCTCGTACAATTCGCGACTGGAACAGGAGAAGAGGACGTGGCACTAGTACACGAAGTATCGTCCTCCACATAACGTAAATGGGCTTGCCGAGCACATATGTAGATGTAGATGGAAAACTAATTATTAATGCTCTTCAACAAGCAGGAAAGGCCCTACGTTGGCTTTGGAATAACATAGTATGGCGAATACTGATGTGTAAACAGATGCCATGCATCAGAAAACTATGTGTAAACAAATGCCATGCATCAGAAAACCATCGTACCTGAAGTTTTCACGTGGTCTAAATGCTCTACCAAGGGAAGCATTCTGACTTTTTTCCGACTAGTTTCAGCCAACTGACATAATGGAGAATGCTGGTAGTATATCTATGCCGATACTGCCCAACTTTGTTTACAAGTTGATAAGTTTTAATTTGTTTAAATTACGTGACCCAGATTATTGACGTACCATGTCGTAACAACCAAGATGGCAGTAGCCATTTTGACTGGTTGCAGAGGATAGAGGTTTTTCATTTCCCATCAGCACAACGGAGGTAGTTCTATTGTCTTTGATTCTGATTGACTGTTTCATTTTAATGGCTGCTAGAATACTCCACAATCCCTATCTATCCAATCACAGCCCAGTATTTTAGGGACCATTAAAATGAAGTAGTCAGCCAACATCCAAGGTGGCGAAACTACCTAAGTTCTGGTAATAATAAATGTAGAACCTCTCCCATCTCCAGCTAATCATCGACTAGTATATTCAAATGAAACAGCCAATTTAAGTCCAAGATGACGGAAACAGCCAAGTTGTGCTAGTAGGGAAAAATCCAAAGAACTAGCCCACATGTGGTTCGTAGCCCTTCTTTTCTACTACAACAGGGCCTACTATTTTAGCCGTAATGAAAGTGAAAGACCCAGTCATAATGTGGTATTTTATCAGTAAATAAAATGAGATCAGAATATAACCCCAGAGCACCCATCTGGCTTGCGATAAAAATATTCAAACGACGTGAATTGTATGTCAAAAATTACGTTTGTAGTATTTCCTTACCTAAAATACGTCAATGGTGTCAAGTTAAAAAAATTATTGGCAGCTATGTTTTCATTAATATCTTAATAGTACACTGTTGTACTTCAAATATTGTCCTGCAAAAGCTTCCAAAACACCAGCTGATATATGCTGCTGTTGCTTGTCATTATCAATAAATGGCTGCACTTGCAAATATCCTAAACCCGATTATAGTACCACGCTTGGTTTAAGACGTAACTAAGCCTTACTTAATTATGTTCCACATCTACGATGATGCTTTTCAAGAGCAACAATGTTCTTCACAGTCTAAAGTGTGTACAGTGCGAAAAGCTGCAGTCTTTACATCACGCATCACAAAATGTTACACCCCCCAACCCCCTTCTCCAACACACGAACATCCGTAACATTTGTAACTATTGAGGCATGTAAACAGCCTTCGGGGACTTGCCTTCCAGTTCACAGTCATATTTAAGACACCGATTTAATGGATATGTTGGGCTTAGAAGATCGACAATAACCTTCATGTTGATAAAAATCTTACACTACTGGCCATTAAAATTGCTACACCACGAAGATGACGTGCTACAGACGCGAAATTTAACCGACAGGAAGAAGATGCTGTGATATGCAGATGATTAGCTTTTCAAAGCATTCACACAAGGTTGGCGCCGGTTGCGACACCTACAACGTGCTGACATGAGGAAAGTTTCCAACCGATTTCTCATACACAAACAGCAGTTGACCGGCGTTGCCTGGTGAAACGTTGTTGTGATGCCTCGTGTAAGGAGGAGACATGTGTACCATAACGTTTCCGACTTTGATAAAGGTCGGATTGTAGCCTATCGCGATTGCGGTTTATCGTATCGCGACAATATTGCTCGCGTTGGTCGAGATCCAATGACTGTTAGCAGAATATTAAATCGATGGGTTCAGGAGGGTAATACGGAACGCCGTGCTGGATCCCAATGATCTTGTATCACTAGCAGTCGAGATGACAGGGGTCTTATCCGCATGGTTGTAACGAATCGTGCAGCCACGTCTCGATCCTTGAGTCAACAGATAAGGACGTTTGCGAGACAACAACCATCTGCACGAACAGTTCGACGACGTTTGCAGCAGCATGGACTATCAGCTCAGAGACCATGGCTATGGTTACCCTTGACGCTGCATCACATACAGGAGCGCCTGCAATGGTGTACTTAACGACGAGCCTGTGTGTACGAATGGAAAAATGTCACTTCTTCGGATGAATCCAGGTTCTGTTTACAGCATCATGTGGTCGCATCCGTGTTTGGACACATCACGGTGAAGGCACATTGGAAGCGTGTATTCGTCATCGCCATACTGGCGTATCACCCGGCGTCATGGTATAGGGTGGCATTGGTTACTCGTCTCGGTCACCTCTTGTTCGCACTGACGGCACTTTGAACAGTGGACGTTACATGTCAGATGTGTTAGGACTCGTGGCTCTACCCTTCATTCGATCCCTGCGAAACCCTACATTTCAGCAGGATAATACACGACCCATGTTGCAAGTCCTGGATACAGAAAATGTTCGACTGCTGCCCTGGCCAGCACATTCTCCAGACCTCACACAAATTGGAAACGTCTGGTCACTGATGGCCGGGCAAGTAGCTCGTCACAATACGCCAGTCACTACTCTTGATGGACTATGGTATCGTGTTGAAGCTGCATAGGCAGCTGTACCTGTACACACCATCCAAACTCTGTTTGACTCAATGCACAGGCGTATCAAGGCCGTTATTACAGCCAGAGGTGGTTGATCTGGGTACTGATTTCTCAGGATCTAAGCATCAAAACTGCGTGAAAATGTAATCGCATGTCAGTTCTAGTACAATATATTTGTCCAATGAATACCCGTTTATCATCTGCATTTCTTCTTATTGTAGCAATATTAATGGCCAGTAGTGTAGCACATGGGTGACTGGAATTCGAGAGTAGGAAAAGGGAGAGAAGGAAACATAGCGGGTGAATATAGATTGGGGGAAATAAATGAAAGAGGAAGCCGTCTGGTAGAATTTTGCACACAGCATAACTTAATCATAGCTAACACTTGGTTCAAGAATCATAAAAGAAGGATGTATACATGGAAGAATCCTGGAGATATTAGAAGATATCAGATAGATTATATAATGGTAAGACAGAGATTTGTGAACCAGGTTTTAAATTGTAAGACATTTCCAGGGGCAGATGTGGACACTGACCACAATCTATTGGTTATGAACTGTAGATTAAAACTGAAGAAACTGCAAAAAGGTGGGAATCTAAGGAGATGGGACCTCGATAAACTGACTAAACCAGAGGTTGTGCAGAGTTTCAGGGAGAGCGTAAGGGAGCAATTAACAGGAATGGGGGAAAGAAATACAGTATAAGAAGAATGGGTAGCTTTGAGAGATGAAGTAGTGAAGGCAGCGGATGATCAAGGAGGTAAAAGGCGAGGGCTAGTAGAAATCCTTGGGTAACAGAAGCAATACTGAATTTAATTGATGAAAGGAGAAAATATAAAAACGCGGTAAATGAAGCAGGCAAAAAGGAATACAAACGTCTCAAAAATGAGATCGACAGGAAGTGCAAAATGGCTAAGGAGGGATGACTAGAGGACAAATGTAAGGATGTAGAAGCTTATCTCACTAGGGGTAAGATAGATACTGCCTACAGGAAAATTAAAGAGACCTTTGGAGAAAAGGGAGCCACTTGTATGAATATCAAGAGCTCAGATGGAAACCAAGTTCTAACCAAAGAAGAGAAAGCAGAAAGGTGGAAGGAGTATATAGAGGTTCTATACAAGGGCGAAGTACTTGAGGACAATATTATGGAAATGGAAGAAGATGTAGATGAAGACAAAATAGGAGATATGATACTGCGTGAAGAGTTTGACAGAGTACTGAAATACCTGAGTCGAAAGAAGGCCCCGGGAGAAGACAACATTCCATTGGAACTACTGACGGCCTTGGGAGAGCCAATCCTGACAAAACTCTACCATCTGGTGAGCAAGATGTATGAGACAAGTGAAATACCCTCATACTTCAAGAAGAATATAATAATTCCCATCCCAAAGAAAGCAGGTGTTGACAGATATGAAAATTACCGAACTATCAGTTTAATAAGTCACAACTCCAAAATACTAACGCGAATTCTTTACAGACGAATGGAAAAACTGGAAGAAGCTGACCTCGGCGAGGATCAGTTTGGATTCCGCAGAAATGTTGGAACACGTGAGGCAATACTGACCCTACGACTTATCTTAGAAAATAGATTAAGGAAACGCAAACCTACATTTCTAGCATTTGTAGACTTAGAGAAAGCTTTTGACAATGTTAACTGGAATACTCTCTTTCAAATTCTGAAGGTGGTAGGGGTAAAATACAGGGAGCGAATGGCTATTTACAATTTGTACAGAAACCAGATGGCAGTTATAAGAGTCGAGGGACATGAAAGGGAAGCAGTGGTTGGGAAGGGAGTCAGACAGGGGTGTAGCCTATCTCCGATGTTATTCAGTCTTTATATTGAGCAAGCAGTAAAGGAAATGGTTTGGACAGAAAGAGAATAGAAGCTTTCGAAATGTGGTGCTACAGAAGAATGCTGAAGATTAGATGGGTAGGCCACATAACTAATGAGGAGGTATTGAATAGAATTGGGGAGAAGAGAAGTTTGTGGCATAGCTTGACAAGAAGAAGGGACCGGTTGGTAGGACATGTTCTGAGACATCAAGGGACCACAAATTTAGCATTGGAGGGCAGCGTGGAGGGTAAAAATCGTAGAGGGAGACCAAGCGATGAATACACTAAGCAGATTCAGTAGGATGTAGGTTGCAGTAGGTACTGGGAGATGAAGAAGCTTGCACAGGATAGAGTAGCATGGAGAGCTGCATCAAACCAGTCTCAGGTCTGAAGACAACAACAACAACAGTGTAGCACAAAGACAGTCTGAACGTAATAATGTAGGCCTACTCTCGGTGTGGTTGAATACATCCTCAAATAAACTATTTTGATAGTCTTATGTGTTACAATGTCATCTAAATACGCAGAGTGTGTTTCCGTTTTAATCTGATGTCATCTACTTTAAGCACGTAAAATTTAGATTAACGTTTCATCACTGAGTTAGGTGGTAATATTTAACAAGAAAGAATAGAATCGGTAACATTGATTGGCAGTTATTGATTTTTATTACAGCTTATTTAGCCTAGCCGACGCTATGTTGGTGGACACTATGCAAAAACTGAAATGCGCCATCCAGTCGAGACGCGCAGGATAGTTGACGGACGCTATCATTCTGTTACAGGACAACGTCCACCCACATGTTGCCAAACTTGTTCCGACTTCGCTGCAGAAGGATCGCTGGGAAGCCCTTACATACCCTCCACACAGTCCGGATCTCTCCCAATGTAATTTACATGTTTTTGGAGCCCTGAAAAAAGACATTCGTGACCGTCGATTTGCTTGGGACGAAGAGGTGAACGCGTCCGTACAGCCGTGGTTCCGGAGGGAACCTTAACCATTTTTCCATAAAGGCACTGACCGTCTTGTCTCAAAATAAATAAACAAATAAATAAATAAATATATATGGTTCCAATGGCTCTGAGCACTATGGGCTTAACATCTGAGGTCATCAGTCCCCTAGAACTTAGAACTACTTAAACCTAAATAACACACACATCCATGCCCGAGGTAGGATTCGAAACTGCGACCTTAGCGGTTGCAGACTGAAGCGTCTAGAACCGCTCGACCACAGCGGCCGGCATTTCATGACCATGATACAAGAAATATTCAGCAGGTGAAACCAGTTCAGAATTTTTCGAAGTTAGGCTGTGGTTCGCTTCTTGTGCTTAAGAAAACAACGTGCGTAAGGATACGACCTGATTTTTCGGTATTGTGTACTACATACAGTAGAGGAACTGTTCTGGGGTGACGATTGTATCAGTAAGACAATGCACATTGTTGTAAAGCATCATCTGTGAGCCATTAGTCTTTGGCGGCCGAAGGCTTCCGGTATAAGAAGTCAGCCTCATTCTGCCAACGGCCTTGTCAAAGAGGGCGGAGGAGCGGATAGAGGTTCAGGGCACTCTCTTGGCCTAGGGGTGGGAAATTGCCCCTAAAGGCGGAAGAATCAGCAATGATCAAAGACATGAGGATGCAGAAGGCAATGGAAACCACAGCATTAAAGACACGTAACGTGTATCTACAGAACATGTGGTCTGTAATTGAAGAAGTGTCATGATGATCTCTCCATTGGCAAAAGAATCCGGAATAGTCCCCGATTCGGATCTCCGGGAGGGGACTGCCAAGGGGGAGGTTACCATGAGAAAAAGACTGAATAATCAACGAAAGGATAACGTTCTACGAGTCAGGGCGTGGAATGTCAGAAGCTTGAACGCGGTAGGGAAACTAGAAAATCTGAAAAGGGAAATGCAAAGGCTCAATCTAGATATAGTAGGGGTCAGTGATGTGAAGTGGAAGGAAGACAAGGATTTCTGGTCAGATGAGTATCGGGTAATATCAACAGCAGCAGAAAATGGTATAACAGGTGTAGGATTCGTTATGAATAGGAAGGTAGGGCATAGGGTGTGTTACTGTGAACAGTTCAGTGACAGGGTTGTTCTAATCAGAATCGACAGCAGACCAACACCGACAACGATAGTTCAGGTATACATGCCGACGTCACAAGCTGAAGATGAACAGATAGAAAAAGTGTATGAGGATATTGAAAGGGTAATGCAGTATGTAAAGGGGGACGAAAATCTAATAGTCTTGGGCGACTGGAATGCAGTTGTAGGGGAAGGAGTAGAAGAAAAGGTTACAGGAGAATATGGGCTTGGGACAAGGAATGAAAGCGGAGAAAGACTAATTGAGTACTGTAACAAGTTTCAGCTAGTAATAGCGAATACCCTGTTCAAGAATCACAAGAGGAAGGGGTATACTTGGAAAACGCCGGGAGATACGGGAAGATTTCAATTACGTTACATCATGGTCAGACAGAGATTCAGAAATCAGATACTGGATTGTAAGGCGTACCCAGGAGCAGATATAGACTCAGATCACAATATAGTAGTGATGAAGAGTAGGCTGAAGTTCAAGACATTAGTCAGGAAGAATCAATACGCAAAGAAGTGGGCTACTGAAGTACTAAGGAATGACGAGATACGTTTGAAGTCCTCTAACGCTATAGATACAGCAATAAGGAATAGCGCAATAGGCAGTACAGTTGAAGAGGAATGGACACCTCTAAAAAGGGCCATCACAGAAGTTGGGAAGGAAAACATAGGTATAAAAAAGGTAGCTGCGAAGAAACCATGGGTAACAGAAGAAATATTTCAGTTGATTGATGAAAGGAGGAAGTACAAACATGTTCCAGGAAAATCAGGAACATAGAAATACAAGTCGCTGAGGAATGAAATAAATAGGAAGTGCAGGGAAGCTAAGACGAAATAGCTGCAGGAAAAATGTGAAGACATCGAAAAAGGTATGATTGTTGGAAGGACAGACTCAGCATACAGGAAAGTCAAATCAACCATTGGTGACATTAAAAGCAACGGTGGTAACATTAAGAGTGTAACGGGAATTCCACTGTTAAATGCAGAGGAGAGAGCAGATAGGTGGAAAGAATACATTGAAAGCCTCTATGAGGGTGAAGATTTGTCCGATGTGATAGAAGAAGAAACAGGAGTCGATTTAGAAGAGATAGGGGATCCAGTATTAGAATCAGAATTTAAAAGAGCTTAGGAGGGCTTACGGTCAAATAAGGCAGATGGGATGGATAAGATTCCATCAGAATTTCTAAAATCATTGGGGGGAGTGGCAACAAAACGACTATTCACGTTGGTGTGTAGAATATATGAGTCTGGCGATATACCATCTGACTTTCGGAAAAGCATCATCCATACAATTCCGAAGACGGCAAGAGCTGACAAGTGCGAGAATTATCGCACAATCAGCTTAACAGCTCATGCATCGAAGCTGTTTACAAGAATAATATACAGAAGAATGGAAAAGAAAATTGAGAATGCGCTAGGTGACGATCAGTTTGGCTTTAGGAAAAGTAAAGGGACTAGGAAGGCAATTCTGACGTTACGGCTAATAATGGAAGCAAGGCTAAAGAAAAATCGAGACACTTTCATAGGATTTGTCGACCTGGAAAAAGCGTTCGACAATATAAAATGGTGCAAGCTGTTCGAGATTCTGAAAAAAGTAGGGGTAAGCTATAGGGACAGACGGGTCATATACAATATGTACAACAACCAAGAGGGAATAATAAGAGTGGACGATCAAGAACGAAGTGCTCGTATTAAGAAGGGTTTAAGACAAGGCTGTAGCCTTTCGCCCCTACTCTTCAATCTGTACATCGAGGAAGCAATGATGGAAATAAAAGAAAGGTTCAGGAGTGGAATTAAAATACAAGGTGAAAGGATATCAATGATACGATTCGCCGATGACATTGCTATCCTGAGTGAAAGTGAAGAAGAATTAAATGATATGCTGAACGGAATGAACAGTCTAATGAGTACACAGTATGGTTTGAGAGTAAATCGGAGAAAGACGAAGGAAATGAGAAGTAGTAGAAATGAGAACAGCGAGAAACTTAACATTAGGATTGATGGTCACGAAGTCAATGAAGTTAAGGAATTCTGCTACCTAGGCAGTAAAATAACCAATGACGGACGGAGCAAGGAGGACATCAAAAGCAGACTCGCTATGGCAAAAAAGGCATTTCTTGCCAAGAGAAGTCTACTAATATCAAATACCGGCTTTAATTTGTGGAAGAAATTTCTGAGGATGTACGTCTGGAGTACAGCATTGAATGGTAGTGAAACATGGACTGTGGGAAAACCGGAACAGAAGAGAATCGAAGCATTTGAGATGTGGTGCTATAGACGAATGTTAGGTAAGGAATGAGGAGGTTCTACATAGAATCGGAGAGGAAAGGAATATGTGGAAAACACTGATAAGGAGAAGGGACAGGATGATAGGACATCTGCTAAGACATGAGGGAATGACTTCCATGGTACTAGAGGGAGCTGTAGAGGGCAAAAACGGTAGAGGAAGACAGAGATTGGAATACGTCAAGCAAATAATTGAGGACGTAGGTTGCAAGTGCTACTCTGAGATGAAGAGGTTAGCACAGGAAAGGAATTCGTGGCGGGCCGCATCAAACCAGTCGGTAGACTGATGACAAAAAAAAAAAAAAAAAATAAATAAATAAATAAATAAATAAAATAAAATAAAATAAAATCTGCCAAATGTGTGACTGCTGTGTACGGACGCAGGAGGAGCTGGCCACTGTTCGCGAACAGCTGAACGTGTTGATGACCGCGGTCAGCCGACTTCAGGCTGCTGCTTCGGAGTGTGGCGGCAGTGGGGAGTCTGGTGCGTCGCATGGTACACCCCAGGTGTTACGTGCTTCACCCACTGTCCCTGCTGTCGAGACATCTTCGCGGGTACCGGGCGCGGTTGGGCCACCCTCTCCCTAAGGGGAGTGGCGGGTTCAGCGGCGTTCGCTGCGCACGAGGCGGAGGTTCAATGTGGAGGCTGGCCGTGTGGCATCGCACGCTCTGCCTGTGAGTGGACATGCGTCCGCTCCTTCAGCAAGGTCCGAGCAGGCACACGGAGGGAGGGGTTTATTAGTTATTGGGAGCTCCAACGTTAGGCGGGTGATGGATCCCCTTAGGGAAATAGTGGAAAGGTCGGGGAAGAAGGCCAGTGTTCACTCTGTCTGCTTGCCGGGGTGTCTCATCCGAGATTTGGAGGAGGCCCTACCGGTGGCTATAGAGAACACTGGGTGTAACCGACTGAAAATTGTTGCTCATGTCGGCACCAATGACTCCTGCCGTCTGCGTTCAGAGGTTATCCTCAGTTCGTACAGGCGGTTGGCGGAGTTGGTGAAGGCGGAAAGCCTCGCTCGCCGGATGGAATCTGAGTTAACTATTTGTAGTATCGTTCCCAGAACCGATCGCGGTCCTCTGGTTTGGAGCCGAGCAGAAGGCTTAAACCAGAGGCTCAGACGATTCTGCGGAGGTCTGGGGTGCAAATTTCTCGACTATCGGGTGGAGAAATGTAGGGTCCCCCTGAATAGGTCAGACGTGCACTACACGCAGAAAGCGGCTCCAAGGGTAGCGGAGTACGTGTGGAGTGCACATGTGGGTTTTTTAGGTTAGAATATTCCCTCCCTAGGTCCGAAAAGACGCCTCCTGAGACGCGGCAAGGTAGGAGTAGGCAAAATCCAACAGGGAATAACAACATTAATGTGCTAATAGTAAACTGCAGAAGCGTCTATAGAAAGGTTCCAGAACTGCTCTCATTAATAAACGGTCACAATGCCCACATAATACTAGGGACAGAAAGTTGGCTGAAACCAGATGTAAACAGTAATGAAGTTCTGAACTCGAATTGGAATGTATACTGCAGAGACAGGCTGGACAGTGAAGGGGGAGGCGTGTTTATAGCGATAATAGGTGCAATAGTATCGAAGGAAATTGACGGAGATCCGAAATGTGAAATAATTAGGGTGAAGGTCACGGTTAAAGCAGGCTCAGTCATGGTAATTGGATGTCTCTATAGGCCCCCTGGCTCAGCAGCTGTTGTGGCAGAGCACCTGAAGGAAAATTTGGAAAATATTTCGCGTAGATTTCCCCAACATGTTATAGTTCTGGGTGGAGATTTTAATTTGCCAGATATAGACTGGGAGACTCCAACGTTCATAACGGGTGGCAGGGACAAAGAATCCAGTGAAATTTTTTTAAGTGCTTTATCGGAAAACTACCTTGAGCAGTTAAACAGAGAACTGACTCGTGGCGATAACATATTAGACCTTCTGGTGACAAACAGACCCGAACTATTTGAAACAGTTAACGCAGAACGAAGAATCAGCGATCATAAAGCGGTTACTGCATCGATGATTTCAGCTGTAAATAGAGATATTAAAAAAGGTAGGAAGATTTTTCTGTTTAGCAAAAGCTCAACACGAAAGTTTTGTCTCAAGTACAGATAGTGTTGAGGATTAGTGGAGAAAGTTCAAAACCATCGTACAATATGCGTTAGATGAGTATGTGCCAAGCAAGATCGTAAGAGATCGAAAAGAGCCACCGTGGTACAACAACCGAGTTAGAAAACTGTGCGGAAGCAAAGTGAACATCACAGCAAACATAAACATAGCCAACGCCTTGCAGACAAATAAAAATTACGCGATGCGAAATGTAATGTGAGGAGGGCCATGCGAGAGGCGTTCAATAAATTCGAAAGTAAAGTTCTGTGTACTGACTTGTTAGAAAATCCTAAGAAATTTTGGTCTTATGTCAAAGCGGTAGGTGGATCAAAACAAAATGTCCAGACACTCTGTGACCAAAATGGTACTGAAACAGAGGAAGACAGACTAAAGGTCGAAATACTAAATGTCTCTTTCCAAAGCTGTTTCACAGAGGAAGACTGCACTGTAGTTCCTTCTCTAGATTGTCGCACAGATGACAAAATGGTAGATATCGAAATAGACGACAAAGGGATAGAGAAACAATTAAAATCGCTCAAAAGAGGAAAGGCCGCTGGACCTGATGAGATACCGGTTCGATTTTACACAGAGTACGCGAAGGAACTTGCCCCCCTTCTTGCAGCTGTGTACCGTAGGTCTCTAGAAGAGCGTAGCGTTCCAAAGGATTGGAAAAGGGCACAGGTCATCACCGTTTTCAAGAAGGGACGACGGACAGATTTGCAGAACTATAGACCCATATCTGTAACGTCGATCTGTTGTAGAAGTTTGGAACACGTATTATTTTCGAGTATAATGACTTTTCTGGAAACTAGAAACCTATTCTGTAGGAATGAGCATGAGTTTCGAAAAAGACGATCGTGTGAAACCCAGCTCGCGCTATTCGTCCACGAGACCTAGGGGGCCATGGACACGGGTTCCCAGGTAGATGCCGTGTTTCTCGACTTCCACAAGGCGTTCGATACAGTTCCCAACAGTCGTTTAATGAACCAAGTAAGGGCATATGGACTATCAGACCAATTGTGTGATTGGATTGAAGTCTGACAACAGTCTGACAATGCACATGCAGTTTATTGATTACATGCGTGTAGAAAACTTGTTGTGAGTTAAAGCTGTCAAACAAAGTTTGAAGAAGAATAAAATGCCACTAACAGACGACAGCTAATGTTGAAAATACTTTTCTGACTATTTTGGCACTATGCGCTCGCCCTATACATAATACAAAAGTTTCGAGATGCAGCTGCTGCCTGGTCGTCTATTAAACCTGAAAATAACCAAATGTCGCAGACGTTAGCCCTTTTTTCACATGCGGCTATTTTGGGGTGAGAAGTGAAGGGAATTATGTTCCAAGTTCCATTAAATTGATAACTTCAGAAGACACAGAATTGCGTTTTAAAAAATGTAGCAGCGAATGTAATAGAACTCGCGACGTGTTATCTAGAGTGAGCCACCCTTACCGTTACGCTAGTATCTTTCATATAGCTACAGCATCTCCAGAAGTCAAGAACAGTTCCTCCAGAACTTCCGAATTCCACAGTGCTGTGAGATAATGCATATGGCCGGATCTACACTTCTGAGAGACAGACAGTTACTGCTTTTCTTTTGCACTGCACGACGTTTCCAACAAATGGAAAGGAACACTTCCAACTTAAATTTCTGCATCCTACACTGTTGGCAGTTCTGTGTAGGTGGCAGTTACGTGATTTTATTTCGGTGATTATAAAATAGAGTCGAAAGTAAGCACTGTTTCGCCGAGGCAGCTAGTTCATGGCGATTCGGTCAACCAAGTAAATGAATGTACTGAACATCCTACAAACCACTACAGGGAGCCTGTGTGTCAGAAATCTCATTGAGTGTGCCGCAGCGGTGTTATGATAGAAAATTGAGTTTCAGAGAAGAACATTTAGTGATCTGTTAGATTGATGATAGGTTCCTACAATGGTCGCCTGGGTTCGATTCCAGCTTCTGCCGATGATCTTTAATAGGGAGAGACAGATTCTATTCTCTTCTGGCTACGCCAAGTGCAGAAAGTACAATGGTGTTGTGGTATGAAATTCACATTAATCATGATATTCCTTCACTACCAAGTAGACGTTACGCTGAACCACAAGAAAGTCAGGAAGGGCGAAATGTGGGAACTCTATCACCAGTAACCTTTCTTATAGTAGTTATTTATTTCTAGTGACGAAACAAACGCTATGTAGGGTCAGAGAACACTTATTCCATCTTTCATTTGAGCTTCTGTATGTCGATAAAATTGGTTCTGAGCTTGGAATGCAACTCAGACCGCCCTTAAAGCCGAATTTGATCCCTTCGCGACAATACAGCTCGACCACAATTTGTTGTTTGTTCAAAACTACAGATTCCTCGACATGTCCACATATTGCGCGTCAATGGGTTCGAATCCTGGCCCGGCACTAAAGTTTTCGTTATGTATTATCAGGCTCTAGCATGAGAGCGCCTATCTGCTGGTGGATTTTAATTTTGATCTTTAATGCATTTTCATTCGTTGTCAACACTAGCGATGTATGAACTTCAAATCTCTGGTGGAGAAAAATTCGGTAGCTTACGTCTCTTTGTGTGTAGTCAACAACAATATGCGTGGGATTCGATTCCCAGTCAGCACTGAACTCTTCGTCATATTATTTCTAGTTTAAACATGCTCACATGTCGCTGCAAGTGTAACCAACCCATATTTAACGTTCGTTTTCTCTAGAATACAACAGCGATAGGTGGCGGGTTGGAGTCGTGGGAAGGAAAAAATTAATGTTTCGTTTCGTCTTTTCGGTTAGAACATCTGGTTACTGCCGAGAAGATCCGATATGTCACAGTTGATTGTGCTTCGATAACAATCCGTTTAGGTTCTGGGTTCGAATCCCTGTCCAACACAAAGTTTTACCTCACGGCATTTCAAGTAAGTTACTGATGAAGAAGCAATATTTAACATCTCTCGTAGTACGTTAACAGGGACAATAGATGCTGGGTAGGAATTCGCGTCGGTTAAAAACGTTTACGTTATATAATTTAAAGTTGATATTTGCTAACTGATACTGTCTAAAATCGAGGTATATCACTCTCTGTATGCCTACTCAGGAATGACTGTTAGTTTCCGTCAGTCTCGAAATCTTACTCTGCATGACTTGGGTTTGAATCCATACGCAGAACGAGACAGGTCGTCGTGTGATTGAAGTTCATACATATTCTCAAGTAGCTGCTCGTGAATAACTTAAATTTTTAATGTCATTTTGTGTTAAATAACAAGTACGGTATGTTACTTTGAAGAGGAAATCATGAATACGATGAACTTACTACGTGCATTACCTATGTGATGTAAAAATGAGAGTGGTAACATTTCAGGTATGTCATTTATTGCAATAAATGTGAGCTTACAAGCCTTAAGGAGAGTCTTATCTGTGATAAGGTGGTCCTTGATATTTGTAGTATCGTGGTATTACTTTACGTCTTGAGTTCTTGCGATACAGAGCAGAGTTTTCTAGTGGTGACTTGTTGGAACCATTTTCAATAGTCAAACGACTGTACCAAGGATCGATTAGAGTACCTGCTAGACAGCTGCATTATGTGGGTTGCATGCGTATCAGGCGAAATGTAATTGAGGTCGTTCGGATACTTTTGAGCATGACTGTACATTAACGGAAATACGATGCCACAAAAAGTGTGAAAACAATAAAATTACTGATAAACTAGCAGTAGCCGTGGCTCTGATCCACGGATATTCTGAAATAAAATATTTTGTATTATTCTCGATGTTGTTAGAGGCAATTATTGTGACGAAATATCTAAGGTTCTGGCCCTACGAGAGGGGAGGAAGATTCGGGTTTCCATCCCCGGGGATTGTAATGCTAACGCATTCAGTAAAGTTAAAAAGAGTGCGAATTGAAGTAAGGCGGGTTTAATTTACAGAAGTTTATATTTATTGCGGGAAGAACAGCATCTTTTCTGTCAGAAAGTGGTGAGTAAGAGTAATAACAGACACTCCATAATGGAGTGGCGAGTTTCCATCGTGTCCGAGACAGTTTACTTTCCATACTATTGAGCTCGCTGCTGTGCTCCCGAAACAAACGAAAACGAGCAGAAAAAGACACTCTTTTGTGTCTTGCCGGATTACTTTACTGTCTTCTACGAGATACTGTTGGGATGACCGAATTACCGGTCGCAAAGTTCTTACATAATAATCAATAACTAAAGGCAACGCTTACTGAAGAACTGTTTGAAGTTACAAAAGCTAAATGGACACGTCAGTTTTATAATATGTCACTCCATCATTCATTAAGAAATCGAACTCACATATGGACAACAGTTTCAGACGTTTGTTTACTTTAAAAATGAGTTAATGTGTTAAATGATACGGTTCGATATTACGTTTAAAGTTTGAGGAAGTCGCTGATTGCTCTTATAATCGAACACTGGATGAGGGTAGTCTGGGTGATTCGCGTTCCGCTTTAAGAAAAGTTAGTTTTTCACGCAGGTAAATATCATGACTTCATATCTCCTGTATTATTTGTAGTAAATGGTATAATATTGCAGGTGCGTTAAACGCTGTATGTGGATACTGTCTGGAAAATGTATTGGTCATAGATGTTGTAGTAATGGAGAGATAAATTAAAACGTCAGTTTTACTGCATGAACAGCGAAAATGTAGGAATCAACAAACTTATTATCCTTTCATTTTTTCGTGAGCGACCAATGTTCCCAAAATGTTTTGAATTATTCATAAAGTTGTTTGAAGTCACTAAATGCTCTCATTCCTCAACACTAAACGAATAGAGCTTGGGCAGTTTGCGGCAAGTGAGTTACGTTGTCTCCAGTTTCACAGTTTCGGACCTTAATATTTGAGTATCTGTCGTAAACCTTTAACGCTACATCATAGCTCCTAATGTGTAGCTTAAGAAAGCACTTTCAATTTTTAAATTCAGTCAACAATTGTATGAAATACCGAATATTACATTTTTGTTGCTTCAGGAATCCTTTAGATAAGCAACCCAACTGGAATTCAATCCTGGCAGATTAAAACTGCGTGCCGGACCGAGACTGGAACTAGGGACCTTTGCCTTTCGCGGGCGCGTGCTCTACCATCTGAGCTACCCAAGCGCGGCTCACGACGCCCCCCCCCCTCCCCCCTCCTCCATAGCCTCAGTTCTGCCAGTACCTCGCCTCCAACCTCCCAAACTTTCTGGAAACTTTTAGGCGTTTAGTAATGTAAACATAGTCTATAGACTCGTTCATAAAACTCTACATCAGTTTGTTTGTTGTTACCATTGAAATTTCCTTTTTTTATACGAAAAATTCTTTTTTACCTTGAGTGCGGGGTGGGAATCCTTCGTCGGCATTATAAAACTATCTCATGACGTTTCTTCTCCGACTACGAGAAACATCATCGGAGATAAAAGAGGAACTGAATCAAAGGTTCAAGGGATTCCCGGATTTATAGAACTGTATAGAGGGGACCACCATTTGTCATGTGAGAATGCCTCTGACTAGTGTCATCGACCGTTATTCTGTTAACTCGAAGAGGGCATTCATATTTCAGTGACTTAATTCCTCTTTCTTTTCCGTAGAAATTAACATAGCGTTTGTACCGCTGTGTTGCCTCTCTATACAAACGCGCATGACAATACATTGTATCGGCTAAAACGCTGGCTAGTATCTCTGAATTTTTATTTCACGGTTTGCAGATCAGAAAGCATGTATCTCCGTGGACTATTTGTAAGTTTGCCCCAGGTGGCACTTCCTTTTATGTTTAGCTAAGCGGTTGTTGACCTTTCTTTTCGTGAGCCCAATGTATATTGGGACACAATCACACGAATTTTTATTTTATATATATATAGGGTGGTCCATTGATAGTGACCAGGCCAAATATCTCACGAAATATGCATCAAGCGAAAAAACTACAAAGAGCGAAACTCATCTAGCTTGAGGGGGGAAACCAGATGGCGCAGCCATAGGTGAAATGGATATGAAATGCGTTTTTTTTTAAATAGGAACCACTATTCTTATTACGTACTCGTGTAGTACATAAAGAAATATGAATATTTTAGTTGGACCACTTTTTTCGCTTTGTGACAGATGGCGCTGTAATAGTAACAAACGTAGAAGTACGTGGTATCACGTAACATTCCGCCAGTGCGGACGGTATTTGCTTCGTGACACATTACCCGTGTTAAAATGGACCACTTACCAACTGCGGAAAAGGTCAATATGGTGTTGATGTATGGCTATTGTGATCAAAATGCCCAACGGGTGTATGCTATGTATGATGCTCGGTATCCTGGACGACATCATCCAAGTGTCCGGACCGTTCGCCGGATAGTTACGTTATTTAAGGAAACAGGAAGTGTTTAGCCACATGTGAAACGTCAACCACGACCTGCAACAAATGATGATGCCCAAGTAGGTGTTTGCTGTCGCGGATAATCTGCACATCAGAAGCAGACAAATTGCGCGAGAATCGGGACTCTCAAAAACGTCGGTGTTGAGAATGCCACATCCACATCGATTGCACCAGTACCATATTTCTATGCACCACGAACTGCATGGAGACGACTTTGAACGTCGTGTACAATTCTGCCACTGGGCGCAAGAGAAATTATGGGACGATGACAGATTTTTTTGCACGCGTTCTATTTAGCGACGAGGCGTCATTCACCAACAGCGGTAACGTAAACCGGCATAATATGCACTATTGGGCAACGGAAAATCCACGATGGCAGCGATAAGTGGAAGGTCAGCGACCGCGGCGGGTTAATGTATGGTGCGGCATTATGGGAGGAAGGATAATTGGCCCCCATTTTATCGATGGCAATCTAAATGGTGGAATGTATGCTGATTTCCTACGTAATGTTCTACCGATGTTACTACAAGATGTTTCACTGCATGACAGAATGGCGATGTATTTCCAACATGATGGATGTCCGGCTCATAGCTCGTGTTCGATCGAAGCGGTACTGAATAGCATATTTCATGACACATGGATTGGTCGTCGAAGCACCATACCTTGGCGAGCACGTTCACCGGATCTGACGCCCCCGGATTTCTTTCTGTGAGGATGTGAGGAAATTTGAAGGATATTACACATTACGGAACTTGCGGAAGGCGAACTACTCGCTGTTGAGGTGAATGTCGTTACACTTATTGCCAAATGCATTGAGGTTGACGGACATCATTTTGAGCATTTATTGCATTAATGTGGTATTTACAGGTAATCACGCTGAAACAGCATGCGTTCTCAGAAATGATAAGTTCACAAAGGTACATGTATCACATTGAAACAACCGAAATAAAATGTTCAAACGTACCTACGTTTTGTATTTTAATTTAAGAAACCTACCTGTTACCAACTGTTCGCGTAAAATTGTGAGCCATGTATTTGTGACTATTACAGTGCCATCTATTACAAAGCGAAAAAAAGTGGTCTAACTAAAAGATTCATATTTCTTTATGTACTACACGAATATGTAATAAAAATGGGGGTTCCTATTTTAAAAAAACGCAGTTGATGTCCGTTTGACCTATGGCAGAGCCATCTAGCGGGCCTTTCATAACGCCATCTGGCTTCCCCCTCGAAGCTTTGTAGTTTTTTCATTTGACACTTATTTCGTGAGATATTGAGATATTTTGCCCGGTCACGGTCAATGGACCACAATATATATATATATCGTTAGTAGATGATGTAGATCATTATATATCGACTATGGCTTCGCGACCTGGAAACCTTAACTGTGCTAATTAGCAGGTTGGGCTACTAATTCAGCATCATCTACTGCTTTTATAAACTGTAAAACGTGAACGCCTTTTCCTCACGCCGTGAAAGCCAACTTTGTATCGAGCTGAAAGCCAACATTGTATCATTCCTTTTTATGTTTTTTATGTGATAGATCTTTGGAGAGATTGTCACAGGAACGTACTCCAAGATCGCGCAAGGGGAAGTTATTCATTTAATGAAAGATACAGAAACTCAAAATTACTGATTGTAGGGACGTGGTAGTCCATCTGAATGAACGACAACGTGAGCCGAAGACACATGTACTGACTCCTAAATATTAATAAACTACAGTACCAAATGTTCGTATTGTAGCACAAAAACGCGAACATGTCCTTGGCAGAGTTAGAGATGTAAACTAGGTTTTCGACGTATGTGATGTCTTCAGCGACATTAAAATCGAAACATCTTGGCATATTTGCTGTGGGATCTCTGAGCTGCAATACGTTGGCGCACCTTAACTTACAATTTATAGGCTAGAGTCCATGCATTGTGATCCAGTGCAACGAGCTACATCGTGCTGCAGTGCTGGCGTCTACTTAATCAGGGAATCGTTAGTATAGTGTAGTGTAGTTATCGTAGTGTAGTGTGTAATGAATTGTGTGTAGACTGCACTGGCGATACGGACATTGTTGTGGGCAGCTTACAGCCTCAGTGTAGCGCTACTGTAGTGTAGTGCAGTGCAGTGGATACTGACCAGCGTGTAGACTGCGCTGGCGATGGCGGCACTCCTGGCGTGCAGCCTACTGCAGACGCGGCCTCGCAGCGCCGAGTAGGGAGACAGTACGGTCGTCCGCATGGCGTCCGCTCCGCATCACAGCCTGCAAACCAGACAACAACTCCCGTCACACTGGTTGCCGTACACCCTTGGCAAGGCATAAATGAGGAAGACGAACGGAACAGGACATCGACTAGACAGTGACTGTGCCTGGAGGGAAATTGGAACGCCAGTCTATATTGATCAGCCCTCTCATTTCAGAAACAGTGGATAACAGCTGAGAAGGTACCCAGGAGAGCTGGAGATCTATCATCATAAACAACAGGAGAACACTGATTCTCTATAACGAAAAACATACTGTGTAAGTGAAGATCGCAGCGTATACATGTGATGAACTGCATGTGACATGGTGATGCGGATTGGCGTATTGCAGGAGTTACTTCTGTGTACCCTGGGACAGTCGTTAGCAAATCATTGCTGTACAGTGGCCAAAGGCAGCCGAAAGTCAGGACACTCACCGTTAGTGCAGCGTGTGTCTCTACTGGAGTCAGGAAAGCAACTTCAATGCTGATAGTGGCACAAATTGGAATACATACGAACAGAACCTTTTAAAGAACTACTGAATTTACCAGATTTGAACTATTGAGTTTGGCAATGGCATTCTGGATTCCAGAAAAGTTATGTTAGAGATGAATGTCTTACACGGGGCGGTATACAGAATATTTGGAAATTCCCTTTACAAACTTCTAGAACTTGTAGAGTGATACATAATATTTTGAATAGGATCCCACGTCCGGGAACTTACTGTTTCCGTTGTACTATGGTTTCAGTTCAGAAGTTTGACTCATTCACTTCTGCTTGAGGAATTGAATTAGGCGTACAATTATTAAGTGACAATGCGGAAGGAAACGAAGGAAAAAACGTTGATGGTCGGCACTTCGATCCGCTGTTACAATGACTACACCAGACTACTGCCGACTAGCGACAAGCAACAACTAACTACATATTGCTCTCTGGTCAGAGACTCTCCTATGCCTTGCCTATTGCAGGCAGCGCATATAGCGCATACCTCTTACAACGAACTGCGGAAGAGTAAGTATAGCTTTCTGAAACACACTGTAGTTTCTTCTTGTGACGTGGAGTAGAGAGAGTGGAGATTCGCTTGACTGCTAATAAGTTTGCAGACCTACAAGCAGGGAAAGTGCATGACCAGAATCCCTCGAGCTGCCTTCCATCATATTTTTACCTTCTCTCCAACCTCCTGCACCCCAGGCCGACACACAGAAAGAATGCAATTTGCCCCTTAATATGGTTCTACTTAGATGAGGTGCACACATGTAATTTATGTTCTTAACCTCCGCCACTTAACAATAAACTAATTCTATGCTATTAAAACACTATTTTCTATAATCTGCGATATTTGCGTCTCCTACAACGTCGAAAGTATTAAATCTAGAGAAGAAATTAATATCATCTTTGTTGTATAACATGTAATAAAGTTCAATTTGATACAAGGGAATCTTTTCACTGAAAGCCGCAGATTTCGAGTTATTCAAACAAAACGTGAAAGAGTCACGTTTAAACGCATTGACACCCCCACGCTTACACCCCATTGGTTACAATTTAGTACGTTGTTCATGACATTCCCTCCTAACACTGTACAAAATTTTGCGACTAAACAGATTTTTTTCCCCTACTCGATCTTTTTGTATTCGTTTTGAGGTCTACAAGGGTTGTTGAATGTCGGGGAAAGCAGTGAGGGAGGACAAGCCCTGCCTTTTGCTCCTAGGGCCAGCTGCACATTGGAATCTACGTTCAAGTCTCAGCGCCTTGTACAATGCCGTATTGCTGTGGCGCGTCATACTGTTTCCTAGCTGAGGGTGGCTGCGTGCGGAAGCAGGCCCAAAGTCATCTTGATTCCACTGATTCCTCCGCTGCGAAGTTACTATTTTCCTATCTCAGCTTCTGTGAAACTAGTCGAGTATAGTAGCCTAGTGGTAAAGCGCATACCTGGGAAACTAGACGTCGTGGGAGTCCTGGTTGGAACACGTAAATTTTCAGTCTGCCTCTGATATGTCCGTCAGCTTTAAATTAGGCGAGGAGTTGATACAAGGGAAAGAAAGACATTTGGGGCATTTGAAAATGAAACGCATCAATGGAAAAAGTTCAATATTTTTGCCACACTTGGACTCGAACCCCGATTTTTCCGTTTCTCGCAAACGGTCGCCTCGATCGCTTCGGCCATCTGAACACGGTCTCTGAAGGATCCAAATTTCCAATTTACTCACACACTATTGATGTAGGCCCCTGTCCATCACTCTCACTTTTCACAGCGGTTCACTGATTCCTGCAACAGTGCGAGTGTGCTATAATCTGCTCAGAAAGGATCATTGGGCGGTCCCGTCGTTCTTAAATACATGCGGTGTCTGTTCTTTCCGATATGTTCGACAGACGCCAAGTGGCTCTTAGCACTATCGGACTTGACAGCTGAGGTCATCAGTCCCCTACAACTTACAACTACTTAAACCTAACTAACCTAAGGACATCACACACATCCATGCCCAAGGCAGGATTCGAGCCTGCGACCGTAGCGATCGCGCGGTTCCAGACAGAAGCGCCAAGAACCGCTCGGCCATCCGGCCGGCCCGGCAGACGCCATTTTTGTTCACGCAGAAATACATTATTAGATAAAAAGGAAAGGAAGATATTAGCTGCTATCGAGAACAGAAATACATCAACTGGGAATGTTGAAACTCTGAACCGGACCGTGACTCGTCTCACGAACGATCGCCTTGAGCACATCAGTCATCAGGACACAGCCCATGAAAGACCTAAATTTCCACTTATCCACACACTGTTGACGTAGGGCCCCTGCCCCTTACGCTCACTGTTCGCAGTGCTTCCCTGATTCCGGTAAGTGCTCGAGCGTGTTGTGCGTCTGCACAGAAACGATGATTTGACCGTCCCACCCTAGTTATACAGATGTGGCGTCTGTTCTTCCAGACATATCTGAAAGAACAGACATCGCTTCTGTAGGTGAGAAGTGGCCAGGAGCGACACGGGATACGGATAGTCTTTAATTGGGGATGTGGAGTGTTCACAATATCCCAAATGTAAAAGCTGCCTGATATTTACGGCAGATGCTGGTCACACTGTTGAGAAGCTTGTTACCTTCGTTTTTGTTGCGAAACCGTTGTTTCTGTTTTTAAACACACGCAATGGCGTACCACAAGTTTTATCGTTGGGGTACTGGTAATATCCCACCTACCTACTAGCGCGATATTCTGCAGTGAGTAGTGTATAGCATTATGTCACATACGGAGCAGCAAAAGTATCTTAGAAGGCTATTGGAGGAAGTTCTGAATGAAGATGATAATCGTTGTTACATGCCGGAGTTTTAACATTCGTATGACAATGAAAAAGTGCAGAGTGAAGAAAGTAATCATTAATCTGTAAGTTTGTTTTGTTTTATTTTAGGGTGCGAAAACAACTTGGGTCATAAGCTGCCAAGTCTAAACTAGAGAACACGAAGGAAGAGAGGAGTTAAGAAACGACTACACGTCAATCCCAATCGTCGTAAGAGAGGACATCTAAAACAGGGACGTTTAGAAAGGTCTATAAAATACCCCATAGAGAAACGAAGGTTCAGAACCAAATATTAAATGGCCTTCACCATATTGCTACCACCGATAAAAAGTAAAACGCGGTCGACAGCCCGCGCGTCTTTCGCTAAAACGGCCGATAACTCAGATGGAAAACCCAAGCGGGAACGCAAACAGTTAAAAAAATGGGCATTCCGTCAGGATATGGCGGACAGTTGAAACATGGGCGCCAGGTGTACAAAGTGGTGTGGCAGCAGCACTCAACAAATGGCGATGACTAAAAGGGCAATGCCTAATACGCAACCTAGTTAAAATGACCTCCTCTCAGCCCTCTCGTCGTCCACTGATGAGCTGGAAAAGAAATAGCATCCTCCTTTTCAATAATACCAGACAAGTTCATGCTTGGTAAGGATAAAATAACTAAATGAATTTCTACAGCTAAGCCTAACAGTATCAGAACTAGGAAACAGAATATAGTAATTCAGTTTCCTGGTACCAAATTAATTGCTAAAAGATGCAAGATTTCTGTAGAATGCTTCAATGTGCTCAGAAATGCTCAAATAATCGTACGGTAGTAGCGTGCATCAACCTTTATATTAATGTCACTGAGCGCATCTATAAGAACAAAAACAGATGTAATAGAAATACGATCTTCTATTGGATTACTGATAATTGCTGGTTCTTACAGAGCAGCTGAAACGAATTTACTAGGTCTGTTTTCTCCATAAGAACTAGGAGCAGAACTATTTCACACTACTCTGTCAACGGATGGATATTTGAGATTTGGCGATATTCATGATACAGCACAACGTAAGGAATTTGATAAAATTAAAGTTCAGGATTGATGTTAAATCTTCCTTGCATAGCTCCGTCGGTGAGAGTATTGCCCTCGAAAGTCAAAGTTCTATTTTCCAGCCCCAGGCCCACACAATTTAATTTGTTAGGAAGTTTGAAAACAGCGCAGACACCACTAAAGAGTGAATCATTCATTCTGGAATCAGCTAGACCAGTGGTAAATGATACATGAAGGATTTGCAGCTTCCTCTATAACAGCTGTGAACGTTGTAACATCCAGACAGTGAGGCATAAATATATCCAAACTAAAGAGAAGCAGTGGAACATTGTACCGGTAATAACAAGTTAACATAGTACGTATAAAATGATATACACGTATCATTCCACACTAAGCCCATTGCAAGAAAGTGGCGTATTGTCAGAAAAGAGCAGGCCTTACATGTTTCGTGTTTTCTGCAGACACAGCTCTGGTGCGGTAAAGATAGTTTGTGCATACAATTCACAGTGAAATTCAGGCAGTATTTGGACAATATTCAAAGTTTGGTAGTGAAAAGGTGCTAACAAGACCAAGACCACACAGACTTGAATGATGCTGATCGGCAAGTACAGATCTTACACCGTAGCTGATTCCAGAATGAATGATTCACTCTTTAGTGGTGTTTGCGCTGTTTTCAAACTTCCTAACAAATTAAATTGTGTGGGCCTGGGGCTGGAACATAGAACTTTGACTTTCGAGGGCAATACTCTCACCGACGGAGCTATGCAAGGAAGACTTAACATCAATGCCTCGTTCTTTGCGGCAAGCTGAAAGAATATCAAGGAGAAAGACATCCTGCAGATATGAAGACGTTCACTCAGCGGTTCTCGAACTGCTCTGTGATTAGGGAGAGGATTTCTGTCATCAACGCACTGCGCGTTTGATAGGAAGTTCCGGCCATCGTTTACAGAGACTTGGTAATTATGTTGAGGCGTAGTTCACTTATCTGTGTGAGTCTGAAGTGTAGTGCAGTTTCAGTAAAGCTACCTGTCCTGCAATAATAATGTGTACCATACATTATGAAACCCTCAGGATACTCCTTGTCTCAGCAGTGCTCCTCTGTTTATTGGTCAGGAACCCGAGTCGTGAGGCATGCTCAGCAGCTTAAACTGTGTCAAACGGAATGCGTACGCGAAACAGATTCGAGGATTTCATGCTGACGTCAAAGAGTACAATATATGAGGAGTGGTCAGTAAGTAATGCAACAATTTTTTTCTGAAAATAGTTTGGTTTTATTCAGGATTCCAATAAATCATTTTATTCCTTGCTCTTTTTGCTACAAAAAAACAATTTTTCAACTTAATCTCTGTTGAATGCGACGGCCTTACGCTACATTACTGGGAAGGCGTGTATACCTGCATGGTACCGCTCTGCTAGTCGACGTCGGAGCTAGCGTCTTGCTTCATCAGTAAACACCACATAATCCACATACTACGTCCCGGCGATTGCATCTTTGATCAGATAGAACTCGGAAGGCGAGGAACCAAGTGGGCACAGACTTTTGAGTAGCTCAACTGGTGAACAAGTGTGTCAGCACTAACAACATGGATGTCCAGGTGAATAGCGAGGTGTTCGATTGCGATTCGTCGATCATCTCGAATGAGTGTGTCTGCACGTTCCAACATTGCATAAGTCACAGCTGCGTGCGGGCTGCCGGCACATTGCCGACCGGGCACATTTGCGAGCTTTCTGGGGCGATGACAGATATCCCACCCAATGACTCACCGTGCTTGTGTTCGCTCTCAGGTCTCTGTAGACATTCTGCTGGGACCTATCAATACCTGCGATGCTCCGGTTTCCAGCTAAAAGAAACTCAGTAACTGCTCTCTGTTTGGAATACACCCCCGTTACAGACACAGCCACCTATCGGAACATCATTAAACTACGGGGGCTGAAGCGGAAATATTCCGCTAGTCTCACAGAAAATACCGCATTTTTTCACTGAAACTGTCGAGAAAAAGTTGTGTGGCATTATTTATTGAATGCTCATCGTATAAATGTGTGTGCATTACGCGGCAGTTTCACTGTACTCTGTTACCTTGATTGTCATCCTGTGAGATGGCTTGTAGATGTCATGCACCTATAATGCAGTTAATAGTAGAGAGGTGTACGTGGTTAAAATATGTACGTGGTGTGGTGGGGAATTAGCTTAAAATGAAACAAGGATAAAGAACACAGTTAGCTGCACCGCGCAAGAAAATTATTTATTACATAGTTAAGATGCACATAATAATGGATGGAGCACTGTGTTCATAATATAGATAAAAAAGAATATTAAGCTACAGAAAGTAACTAACACTCTGATTATTAAAAAAGAAAAACTTTCAGATTGGCTAGTGAATTTATGAACATTGCTATAAAGAGCGAAATCTAGGTGGGTTGTCATCCCTAATACTGTACACGTGATTGATCAACTACACAAAAGAAACAGGGCCCTTGACACAAAACTTTCCGCCCAATAGCTGTAATAAATTGTAGCTGCTGCTTTGTTCATTTGTTGATTGGACACAAAGACACTGGTATGTTTCTCTATCCGTCTGTATCGACGTTTTGACGCCGTTTGCTACAGATCGTACCGGATGCACACATGCATCAAATTCATTGCACAGAATTTGCAAATTTCTCAGAACGCGGCTCCTATACATATATGTTCACTGTTATGCTCAATAACAAAAGATAGTGTTTTGGGAGCCGTCGTCAAACTGTCCTTCTGTGACGGCCAATACGTGTTTGACGCTATCTTGCTGACCTTGGGAAGGCAAGAAGCATTTTGAAGTTATTGACAACGTCAAGTACACTGTTTTGTAGCGCTTCTGGATAGACCTGGAATTTGAACTGCCACGTATTGGTGTCTACCTGAACAGCAATAGAAGCATTAGGGAGGTATCAGAGAATATGTTTCAGGCACTCAGACCACAGTTGAATGTACGGAAACCATATAGAGGACTGTAGTTAGTAATTTCCATTTGTTAAATTGCAAGGAGTAGAAATTTGTACTAGTCTTTACAATTTTCTAGTGTTCGAGTAGGAATTAATGTAATCAATCCAGAGGAAAACAGTATCCAAGATCATGTAGTGGGTTCGCTATTAGGAGTCAGAAGACATATAAATAACTTTTATTCTGTAGGGCACCTAGAAAACCGATTGCGAAATTGTGAAGTTCTAACCGTAGTGATCATCCGGACCTCTGTTTCGAAAATAGAGCAAGTTCCGGAAATAATTGCTCGAGTTACATGTCACAGACTGGCAGCTGACCACAAATAGCTTTGAGTAGATGAAGCAGAGACACGGCACATTGACCCGACTGCATGTGCTGTCATTCGTGGATTTAGGCACAAATTAGCTCAAGAAAGAAGCGTTGTAAATTCGCTATTACGAGTATCCTGTTGCAGTAGCAGCATGAAGCCAACTATTTCTGCATTCGCCCTGTTTAAAAAACATGACTTCCTCCCTTCATCAAAAGTTTTTTCGCGTGTTTCAGTTGTTGTTTCTGGTGTTTTATATGCATTACGCTTCTAAAAGTTTCACGTGCGTGTCCATCCACAGAGCAGGAACTTCGTTGGGTTTCATTCGTTGCCACTGTTTCATTCTATATGTTGCAATAGATTAACCATGTTCCACCAACCAGACACGGAGCTCTTCAGGGGTGTCGTACTACAAACTGACCAATAGAATAGTCATTAAAATTCTCTGACTCTAGCAAGATGAGATATGCTGTGGTGGGTTAAGGAATACATTTCTTTCATTCATCGTTATTATTGTCATTATAAAAAATGCTTTTATTCGTGATATTATGCTTATGTTTTGAACATTATTTATTGAGAAAATAAATGTATTGCTAACGACAGATAATGTTAAAGAATATATGTACCGAGAAAAAGGTGACTGTTGATTTTCTTAATAAGTGTATGACTTCAAAAAATTAATACAAAATGTAATTCTTTATACAAGTTTTAATACTCTGAAAATTATATCTTTCTTAAATACTTAAGATACACATTAGATGAAACAAATATTGAATTCTCTGGTTCCACCTGGCTGAGGTCCTCTTAAATTTCAGGTCGTTTCCGTTAACGTCACTCCAATCACATTCCGAGGAAGATGACTCCAAATCCGAAAACATTATATTGGTTCAAGTCGCCGGCGAAGACAACGAGATCTTAGAAAATAACCTGTACTGTTACTAATGCCTGCTGCAAATTTAGCTGATCCTATGCGCTTCAGTAGAGGCTGAACTGCACCGACAAAGTTTCAGAGGTAGTGGGAAGGACCAAAACAAAACAAGAAAAAATTATCTAATAATCTTTTGCTCTGAAATATATACCTCAAGACATATGAGCACTTGTGCTGTGGAGAGATGTGTTCCACAGTAGGGAAAATGAACAGGCGCTCATAGTTCTTAATGCCGTATTAACGGATAATTTTTTCTTGGTTTGGTCCATTCTACCATACCTGAGAATTAGTCACATTTCTGGTTCACCCTGTAATACTAGTGTTCGTACCGCTATTTACCTGTATTCCAGAAATCTGAACACTATCTTTCTCCTATACAGGGCTATTACAAATGATTGAAGCGATTTCATAAATTCACTGTAGCTCCATTCATTGACATAAGGTCACGACACACTACAGATACGTAGAAAAACACATAAAGTTTTGTTCGGCTGAAGCCGCACTTCAGGTTTTGCCGCCAGAGCTCTCGGGAGCGCAGTGAGTCAAAATAACGACAGGAGCCGAGAAAGCGTATGTCGTGCTTGAAATGCACTCACATCAGTCAGTCATAACAGTGCAACGACACTTCAGGACGAAGTTCAACAAAGATCCACCAACTGCTAACTCCATTCGGCGATGGTATGCGCAGTTTAAAGCTTCTGGATGCCTCTGTAAGGGGAAATCAACGGGTCGGCCTGCAGTGAGCGAAGAAATGGTTGAACGCGTGAGGGCAAGTTTCACGCGTAGCCCGCGGAAGTCGACGAATAAAGCAAGCAGGGAGCTAAACGTACCACAGCCGACGGTTTGGAAAATCTTACGGAAAAGGCTAAAGCAGAAGTGTTACCGTTTACAATTGCTACAAGCCCTGACACCCGATGACAAAGTCAAACGCATCAAATTTTCGGCGCGGTTGCAACAGCTCATGGAAGAGGATGCGTTCAGTGCGAAACTTGTTTTCAGTGATGAAGCAACATTTTTTCTTAATGGTCAAGTGAACAGAAACAATGTGCGAATCTGGGCGGTAGAGAATCCTCTCGCATTCGTGCAGCAAATTCGCAATTCACCAAAAGTTAACGTGTTTTGTGCAATCTCACGGTTTAAAGCTTACGGCCCCTTTTTCTTTTTAGAGACTTTATTCTGTAGCTGACTTTAAAAAGCCTTATTTGGGACTCCGTTCTTAGATATTGTTCGCTGTACACAAAGACAGTATTCAAGGACCTATTCCTCACACAATAATTTACATTCGGATTGAAAAGCGGCTCTAAGATGCGAGTCATCGGATGACAGGTCACTATTTAGCTATCGAAAAATTTCCTCATTTTCTGACTCTGATATCGTAGATGCTCAGTCCCTCAACAGAATCAATCTGATCGCCCAAAATGGCATTCCTACCAATGTTGCGAGTTACACAAGCGAGACTTAATGAGAATGCTATATCTCATTTGGATTTCTTGCTGAATATTGCAGGTAACTATACCTAATATAATAAATCGGAACGCGCTAATGCATTCGTGAAACGTTTTCACATGTCCCCATTCACTGAAATAATTTGCATAATCTCGTTTGAGATGCAAACTTATCCATGAGGGTACTGCACTTTGAGATAAAACCATCGTTTTTAAAGTTGTTAATTTGCGTAAACTGAAAACAACAGTGAAAATCTTGACATGGTCAGGTTACCTAGGATTATTGTATAAATGATGGTTTCTCACTTTATGTTTTTATAAGAAATTACTTGCAGGTAACATATGTTTGATGTGTTCCAATGAACTGCCCTTAGATGTACAATTTATCATCAGTTTCAGAGGCACATATAACATTCTCAGCAGTCTACTGCGGTCGTAACATGTCAGACATGCACGGGTATTTTTAACAAATACATTTGAATGCCCGTGAGTTTCATTTGCAAAACTGGATCATGCCAAGGTACTTATAGTTGTCCATTTTTGCTTGTCATACTCTGGTAGGCAGCTGGCTTTTTGTTCATGCTTGAGCATTTCAACAACCACCTGATAGCGCCTGTTAACTACAAAGTGACCAAGCGTGGACTGATAAATATTATTTTAATGTTAGGCCAAATAATCTTCTTATTTCCAAGATTTAGCAGAGTATAGAAAAATTCCAAATTAAAGTAACGTACACATTGTCACTTACGATCGAAAATGGCACGGGAAGTTGCCGTGATTATCGAACTGGATTCGCAGTTTGTAGTAAACTTCCAAGGTTATTGCCATATTTCGGTTGTCTGTGATCTTCAAAAATGAGTTTATGTGTTTGCTATGATGGTTCTTTTAAAATAGACATGGACGACTAGCTTCCGTATCCTTGTATCATCCGAAGTTTTAGTTTTTTTTCATATTACCTCTTCGTCAACGGACGATAAGTACCAAGCTTTCTTCTCTTTCTTTTTCTCACATACACTTAAACTATAAACCATAAATCATTTCAAAAAGCCACAAAACAAGCAAAACCACTACTTTTCTCGCATTTCTACTTTACATTTCGAGAATGTTTAAACCGCTTATGGTACAAGGAAATATAGGCTGCTTAATAGTATGTGGTGTATATTCCCCACACAATATTCAGGAGTGAGTCGAAGTGTTCATGGATTTTCATAAATACGCTAGAGACTACAAACACCGTACGATAACACGTTCGCCGTATTTGATCTTCAGAGAAAGCTTAAGAAAATGAAATACACGAGGTGTAAAAGGGCAGTGCGTTGGCTAAGGTGTCATTTTCACTCAGGTGAATCATGGAAAAATGTTTCCGACATGATTTTGGTCGCATGAAGGGAATTAATAGATTTTAAATGCGGAATGGTAGTCCAAGCTAGACAGAACGGACATTAAATTACGTAAATTGAAAGGGAATTTAATATGCAGAGATCCACAGTGTCAAGAGAGCGCCGAGTATACCAAATTTTACGCGTTGCCTCTCATCTCGAACGACACAGCATCTGACAGCCTTAACGACCGAAAACAGAGGTCATGCTACCAGACAAGCAACATTTTTCCAAATAACCGCTGAAAATAACGTGGGACGTACAACGAATGTACACGTCAAGACAGTGAGGCGAAATCTGGTGTTAACGGACTATTGCAAAAGGCAGATGACGCGAGCGCCTCTGTTAACAGTACTGCATCGTCTGTAGCCACTCTCTTTGGCTTTTGACCATATCGATCGGACCCTATAAGACTGGAAAATCGTGCCCGGTCAGATGAGTCCCGATTTCAGGTGTTCGAAAGTGGCGCAGACCCCACGAAGGCATGGATCCGAATCGTCAACGAGGCTCTGCGCAAGTTGGTGGCAGCTCCATAATTATGTGGGCTGTGTTTACATGGAATGTACTGGGTTCTCTGGTCCAAATGAACCGGTCATTGACTGGAAATGGCTATGTTCGGCTACTTAGAGATCATTTGCAGCCATTCATGGACTTCATTCTCCGAAACAACTATGAAATTTTTATGGGTGATAGTGTGTCATGTCATAGGGGAACAGTTGTTCGTGATTGGTTTAAAGAACATTCTGGACTCTTCGAGCGAGTAATTTGGCCACCCAGACCGCCCGACGTGAATATCGTCGGACATTTACGGGACGTAATCGAGAGGTCACTTGGTGCACAAAATCCTGCACAGGAAACACTTTTTCAATTATGGAAGGCTATATAGGCAGCATGGCTCAATACGGTATCGTTGAACCGTGCTTCCACTGCATTCGGTGAAGGCATGCGTGAGGTGCATATAGGCCAACTATACTTCAGGAAATCTATCCGGACTGGTGTTAATCATCGATAACGTACAACTAAGACTTCTGAAAAACAAATATCCCTTACCAAACCGAGCACTACTGAACTGGTATTGCAGTTGAGACCAGCATGTACCCTGAGTTAACGGAACACGTGTGTTTCTAAATAACAAACGCATCGCTCACCGTCAACAGTCGCTCTGAAGTGCATAGTTTTAATTGCAGTTGAGATAAATAGGCTAGAAGCCACACGAAATGCAGTTACTTTGTAACGAGCGCCAGTTATTTTCGCAGATACTTTCATCGGTTCCTAAGCTAAAACGATATAGTTGCAGTGATCTGTCGTTAACGTCATTCCTATTTCAAGTTCTAACATTTAATGCGTAAAAATCGACTCCTCAGAGGCTGCTTTGACCTTACAACGTCACTGCTACGAGTATACACCTGTGAGAGAAGATACCCCACATTGTAAGGATTCGAAATGTGTACAAATAGGAACTCTTCCTTTGATGCCATTTGATCCTCAAAAGTGTGTTAGATATAAATTAAATAACTTAACTGTAGGTTGCACAGCTTTCATGTGGCTTGTTTGGTGATGTATTTCTTTTTTAATTCGTTGCAATTTAACCATCCACCATGTGTGAAGCCGGGATATATGTAGGAGTCGATTATGGACCAGTGGAGGTACATGGAAGGAATTCTCACGAATGACTCTTGTGCAGAGAACGTAATCTGGCGCACCATGGAAATGTTGAACTACAGTTAATGGCCATTAGATACTGAAAAATTGTCAAAAGAGAAATAAATCTTACTATCAGATAAGTGCAAACAACTCGAGGGACATTTTAACATTGCAATAAACATTCTGTGGGATAAACAACCTAAGACAAAAAATTGAAGTCATGAAGATAGCATTAGAACGCCCCAATGAACAATATTGTAGTGCTACCTTCGTAAGAGCAGATATAGAGGTTAACTCAACACGAAAACTGGCACAAACAACATTGAAATTTTAACAACTGAGATCCAGTTGTGCACTACTACGCCAATGCACAAACCATCTAATATTGACTTTACCTTGCACAAGCCAAATAATTTTCGTAAGCAAACATCACGACTGAATTGAGAAATATTAACCGTCGAAGTCTCAATTGGGGATATAATTCGACTGATAAAATGTTGAAGAACTGGACAGAATGAGATGGACTGAATATTATTTCCGACCCTCAACTCGGACCATCATTTAATAGCGGCAGATGGCAGAGGGGGTATAACCCTGACAACATCCTCATTGCTCAGAACACTGTGTAAAATGTTACAAAAGCAGCAGAAGAACCCATCATCAGGATCCAACACTCATCTGTATACTGTGTAGTGTCTGAAGTTGTCCGAGTAGAAATGTGCCATTCAAGCAAGCGAAATGTATGGATCTCAGAGAAGACCTTTATCTCAATGTTGAAAACGTAGACGCAAACCCGAAAATCTAAAAGGAATTTGTCGAACTTGTGAAAAGTAGGCGTAATCTTCGTGGATGTAGCATCCTATTTATGTTCGAATTCGTCACAAGTTCGCAAGACGTATTGAATGACGACCACAGCAA
This sequence comes from Schistocerca americana, assembly GCF_021461395.2. NCBI lineage: Eukaryota > Metazoa > Arthropoda > Insecta > Orthoptera > Acrididae > Schistocerca > Schistocerca americana. The sequence goes on along the minus strand of NC_060125.1, from coordinate 211,203,039 downwards.
GTACAACGCAGATTCTTTCTCAGCAGATGAAACTGAAGCGGCAGAACTACACCGAAACCAAGATGATCAACGAATGGAAAAGTGGATTAAATTACTATCTGATATGGACATGAAACGTAACAGTCGAAGAGCATGGAAACTGATAAAAAATTATAGCAACTGTCCAACGAGTTCTCCGTTGAGCGCGAACGTCCCTCAGAACCAGATTGCTCACCAATTGCCGGCTGCGCTATTGATTGTTAGTAGCCATAATACGACTACACCACGAGAGAAATGATTTTGTGTGTTGGAATCCGCGCGAAGTCAATCCATTCTTCAAGTGCAACGTGCATTCTGCCGTAGATTCACAAGCAGATTTATGACTGACGTACAAAATTCTTGGAAGTGTGTTTCACATGCTACTCGTCAAGACCTGAGAAACTGAACTGCTAAAGCTGTCGATTCAGCAAACAGATACATGTCTCGTCTCGATGTTTCTCGAGCAATTCAAGGTGCTCGTGTTAAGATTATGGTATAACGTATATGCGAACATACAGCTTTGAGCCTTCCTCCATCCAGTGACATGTGCAATGTCGTTTATAGTTCGTCTGCAACTGAAATTTCTTCTTTCACTTTAACTCACCCTTTACCAAAGCCTGGTAACCGACTGATAAGGGATCACGCCTGCTCATAATCATCGATTTCGTCAAATTTATAGTATATATAGGGCTTGGCAAGACACGAAACTGACAAAGTGGGAACTCAAGCTGGCCAATTGTTTAGACAAAATAGTATTTGTCGCGCGGATAGGGGGAAACATGACTCATTTACGTTAGCGTGGTTTCCAGACAGTGCTTGGCGAAGCGGAAGGTGTATAGAACGGTGATACGAATGTCGTGAGGTCGAGTTCTTCTGGACAAATCTTTTTCTTCTTTTTCTATTTTCAGTTTTTATGTTAGTTTCACTAAAAACAAACTGAAATACTGCTCAAAATACTATATTTATTAATATTTCCATAAAATGCATGAAAAGGAAAGACGAAGGAAAATTTAGAATTACAAAATAATTACAATAAAGGATTATACTTACAGCATCCACAAGGACGTAGCAAATAACTTTCCAAGAAGAATTTCAAATTGTAGCGTCCAAACAAATAGGTAAATCGAGAATTCTCATTCCTCGACGTGAATCTTATTCCTCGACCTATAACCAAAACCTCGACTATTGCGGGGCAAATGTAATTCTGTTGAAACGACAGGATATGAACAATGTAAGCCACTCATATACAGCGCAGTATGCCTTAAACCCTCCTGGGAAATTATTTCCAAGGATCTACATATGTCTAAGAGAGATTACTGGCTCTTCTGGACCGAGGATTCAAAAAAAAAGGGAGTCCGTGACAAAGTAGAGGAATATCCTAGTTTATTCATCAAAACTTGGGAAACGTACAACAGCCATATACAAAAACTTTTTGACTGATGTGATGACGAAGTACGTGGAGGATACAAATGTCTATTATTAAATTACTTGTAGGGAGGTCAACAGATCCACGATTAATCAATGAGATTCTTCAAGATGAAGAAGGATTGCCATGACGCAGTATTAAAGTGGTTTCTCCCCCCCCCCCCCCCCCCCCCCAAGCGTACTCCGCTAGTGCAACTCTGCGATGTCTGTTTCTATGGTCAGGAAAAGAATTTCACTAATAAGCTTCAAACTGCTCTTATCTCATCGATGGAAAGAAAGAAATCACATCCCGTGGAGATTGCATCAAAATACATTCCTCTGTATATCACCAGCTAACCTTGCCAGTATTTGCGACTTGATGCTTTACATGTGATTTGCTGTCAAACTCTACCACGGCAGACAACCTTTAACGACTGTAAACTACGGTTGTTTTTCTATAGAAACTTTAAAGGAAAGAGATGTAGTGTTCATAACGTGTGGGGGGCTCAGAGAAAATTATTGCTTCCTTAATTTTTACGATAAATATCATCCCAGCACGTATAAATCGTTAATTGGGAAAATTAGTTTTATACACGAAGATTTCGTGTACGCGCTGCAATCCCTTCCTGGAGATATATTTGTGGTTTCAAATTTTCCTTCTCCTTTCCTTTTCGTGCCTTTTATGAAAAAATTAATAAACATAATAAACTGAGAATTGTTGTGGTTTATTTGCAGTGGCACTATAATAAAAATTTAAAAAGAACAGTGTTTCGGCATGGAGTCTCGACCCCTTGCTCCCCCACCCGTATTACTGTTCGCAGTTGCGAATACTGTCAAGTGTCAGCTGTATATGCAAAACTAACCTGCTACACCAGCCGGAAATGGAAAGATTCGTACATACAGACCACACGACCATCACTGATCAAGGAAAAACATTTGGAGAAGTTGAATGAAAGTCGGCAAAGGCATTGGAAGTATTGGAGAAATCGATGAAGAACATCACTGGGACCCCAACTAGGAAAAGCTCAAGCATGCGCATTTCAACTGCGTAACAGAGAAGCCTCAAGACAGTTGGAAATAAAGTCATGGGTTAGATGAAACTGTTTCATCAAACTAAAATACTTGGGTGTTAGCGTACACCGCATTCTGTCATTTGAAAACCACTGCAGTGGGCTTTAATGAAAAATATATACAAGAGACAATATTAAACGTAAACTGGATCAACATGGGGAGCACAGCCTGAAGTTTTTCGACCATCAGCAGTGTGGGACTGTTGTGTAACTGGAGAATATACGGCACCAGTGTTATCTTGCCATTCCTAACAAATACATGTCCCTTTGAAAGATACTATCAAGATTGTCACTGGATGTCTGAGGCCTATACCTCTCCACAAAATTTACCCGTTTATGGCTATAGTACAACCACTTACCAGACGTTGAACCTATGCCTTTAATGATTTTCGTCATATTAACACTGACCTACAGAATTTTCCCTGACAAAGACAACACATGCTTAACCTATTCATTTATTACCCTCAATATACAAGCCCAAAGCAATGTGACTGCTATACAGTGACAACATGACTTCCAATGATTAACACAAAAGAACGGCCCTGAATTGCAAGAAATCCTAACAATTATAAAAAAAAATTAGAAATTAGAGAAATATGAAACGACCTCCAAATCTCTAAATTGCCTAAACTCATTTTTCACGAACCTCATTTATTTCGTAACTCACTTACCTCACAGAAAATTTTCATAATTCCAATTACAACAATTACAGCAAGCATCAACTACAGCCAGCTAAATAAAATGATTCTAACTACACTACTGGCCATTAAAATTGCTACACCATGGAGAAATGCAGATGACAAACGAGTATTCATTGCAAAAATATATTATACTAGAACTGACATGTGATTACATTTTCACGCAATTTGGGTGCATAGATCCTGAGAAATCAGTACCCAGAACAACCACCTCCGGCCCTAATAACGGCCTTGATACGCCTGGGCATTGAGTCAAACAGAGCTTGGATGGTGTGTACAGGTACAGCTGCCCATGCAGCTTCAACACCATACCACAGTTCATCAAGAATAGTGACTGGCGTATTGTGACGAGCCAGTTGCTCGGCCACCGTTGACCAGAAGGTTCCAGTTGGTGAGAGATCTGGAGAATGTGCTGGCCAGGGCAGCAGTCGAACATTTTCTGTATCCAGAAAGGCAGGGATCGAAGAAGGGAAGAGCATGGGTCGTAACGCATCTGAAATGTAACGTCCACTGTTCAAAGTGCCGCCAACGCGAACAAGAGGTGACCGAGACGTGTAACCAATGGCACCCCATACCATCACGCCGGGTGATACGCCAGTACCGCGATGTAGAGTACACGCTTCCAATGTGCGTTCACCACGATGTCGCCAAACACGGATGCGACCATCATGATGCTGTAAACACAACCTCGTTTCATCCGGAAAAATGACGTTTTCCCATTCGTGCACCCAGGTTCGCCGTTGAGTACACCATCGCATGCGCTCCTGTCTGTGGTGCAGCGTCAAGGGTAACCGCAGTCATGATCTCCGAGCTGATAGTCCATGCTGCCGCAAACGTCGTGGAACTGTTAGTGCAGATGGCTGTGGTCTTGCAATCATCCCCATCTGTTGACTCAGGGATCGAGACGTGGCTGCACGATCCGTTACAGCCATGCGGATAAGATGCCTGTCATCTCGACTGCTACTCATACGAGGCAGTTGGGATCCAGCACGGCGTTCCGTATAACCCTCCTGAACCGACCGATTCCATATTCTGCTAACAGTCATTGGATCTCGACCAACGCGAGCAGCAATGTCGCGATACGATGAACCACAATCGCGATAGGCTACAATCCGACCTTTATCAAAGTCGGAAACGTGATTGTACGCATTTCTCCTCCTTACACGAGGCATCACAACAACGTTTTACTAGGCAAGGCCGGTCAACTGCTGTTTGTGTATGAGAAATCGGTTGGAAACTTTCCTCATGTCAGCACGTTGTAGGTGTCGCCAACGGCGCCAGTCATGTGTGAATGCTCTGAAAAGCTAATCATTTGAATATTATAGCATCTTCGTCCTGTCGGTTAAATTTTGCGTCTGTAGCACGTCATCTTCGTGGTGTAGCAATTTTAATGGCCAGTAGTGTACTATAGACGCTAACTACTTGGAGGCATATGGATAGGAAAAGAAAAATTTTATTGAAGAGCAAACAACTTATTTAGAAAATTTTACTTTATTCATGCGGCATCCAATTCCTAAAATTATATAGTTGTCAATAACTTCACTACGCAGACATTACCAACAAGGTCCATCCTCATTTTCTTGCGTCACACTTTAGAGCTCATGTCCTACCAACACAGTCTCCACTAAGAAAAAATATGTCCATACACATCTCTATCGACTCGCTAACTGCTAGTCCGCCGAACCACAGAGTCTCTTGCCAAGGGCGCAGAGCGCTGTCAGCGACATTAACGCAGTGTATAGCGCTGCCAACATACAAACAGGCTACTTACAACATAAAGTAGCTGGTGGAACAGAGAGGGAGAAACAGCAAACTGACCCATGGCACTTAATCTGTAACCACCGAATAGTTCCAACTCGTCTTAAGCCAAAAATTGTTATCTAACAGACTAACGGACAGTACTGCTAGAAGGCCGCCCTCAGCCCCACCATATATCTTTATGATAGTATCTATGCAAAATATAAACCTACATTCCAAAGAGGAAAACACGCTAGGACAAAAACTGTAGTTTGGAATACGGAGACCAATAAACAGATTAAGGAAAAGAGTCGCAAAATGTAAAGGCAACATGGTTAACTCTGAAGATCACCAGTGTGAATGATGGGAAACACAGACGTTCGAACATGTACCAGATCATGTACCAGAGCAAAGAGTTCACTTGCACTGCGGAAAATCTATTTTTATGCACTGAAAAAGCCGTTGAGGTAGCAGAATTTGGAAGGATAGAGTTAAAATGTTGTTTCCCGGACACAGAAAGTAAAGCATGCATTAGTTCCGTTTCCAAGTATCCCATGGTTGTTTAAATCATTTACTAGTTTTGAAAGCTGACTTGTTAGGTTGGTGCACAATTTCGTAGCGCTTTTGCTCTTCATGATGGTATTCCGTTTGCTATGGATTTATTTATCGATTGTTATTCTTGTATTTGTAGTTCACTCTCGCTGTTCGAGTTTACATATAGTCATTTTGTCATTTGGAAATAGTGAATGGAGCTGTGGACTCTAGAAAATGGAATTCCAAGTGGAGAAATCAAAACATTTCCGACATACTCTTCTGTTTGAGCTCAGCAGTGAGAGTACAATAGCGGAGGCAGTCAGAAACATTTCCGCCATGTATGGGAATAATGCTAATGGACAGAGCAAGGCAAGAAAATGCTTTCCTCGTATTAAGGAGGATCGTTTTGATATTAGTGGCTCTCCACGTGCACTGAGACTTTCGGAGTATGATGAAGGTGGCTTAAATGCATTAATTCACAATGATGCACGTCAGTGTATTGGCAAACGTGATGAACTGTCAGCATTCCACCATCGTGCGCCATCTGCATGGAATAGGGAACGTTCGAAAACCGGATGTGCGGTAGGTATATGCTCTAAGCCGGAATCAAAAACTTATAGGGGTGCCCGTATGTGCATCTCTGCGTGCTCGTCATAAATTGGTTCGTGGACAAAACAGGCTATTTCTATCCTGTATCGTTACTGGTGACGACAAATTGTGTCTTTATACCAACATAAGGAAAAGGAACGAATGGCTGAGCCCAAACAAAACAGTAACTCCCCTGCAAAGACCAGCGTGAATTATAAAAGACAGTGTTATGCATCTAGTGGGACGAGAACAGTGTGGTATACTACGAATAGCTTCCCCGAGTTATAGGAATCACTGCTATGAACAACTGAGACGTCATGCAGACACAAGCACAGAACAACGACAAGGAAGACTACATGAAGTGATGCTACTCCTAGCATTTATTCTGCTAGACTGACAAAAAACACTACGCAGGAGTGCGGTTGGAAAGAAATTCCGTACCCAAGCTATTCACCTGATCTTACGGCCTTAGATTTTTTCCTTTTTCACTCCCTATCGAACAACTTTCAAAGAAGTTCCTTCCTGGATAAAAGTACACTCCGAACGTCACTCGACGAGTTCTTCGCCTCAAAACTACGTGGTCTCTACAGTCGCAGAATCACAAAGTTACCCCAGCGTTCGCAGACTGTTGAAAATAGTGAAGGAGAATATATTATTGATGACTAAAGTCTCTGTTATGTGTATGTGTTCTGTTTATTAAACTTCTGGATAAACGCTACGAACTTACGCACCAGCCCCAATATATGCAGGGTGATTCAAAAAGAATACCACAACTTTAGGAATTTAAAACTCTGCAACGACAAAAGGCAGAGCTAAGCACTATCTGTCGGCGAATTAAGGGAGCTATAAAGTTTCATTTAGTTGTTCATTTGTTCGCCATTTCAGCCAATAAAGTTTTTGGTCCCTTTTTCTTCGAAGGTGCTACTGTAACTGGACTACAGTATCTGGAGATGTTAGAGAATTGGCTGTTCCCTCAGCTCGAACAAGAAGCACAACAATTCATATTACAGCAGGATGGAGCGCCACCACATTGGCACTTATCTGTCCGTAACTACCTGAACGTCAACTACCCGAGGCGATGGATCGGCCGCCAGGCAGCCCGTGACAGAGCACGTCATCACTGGCCTCCAAGAAGCCCTGATCTTACCCCCTGCGATTTTTTTCTTATGGGGGTATGTTAAGGATATGGTGTTTCGGCCACCTCTCCCAGCCACCATTGATGATTTGAAACGAGAAATAACAGCAGCTATCCAAACTGTTACGCCTGATATGCTACAGAGAGTGTGGAACGAGTTGGAATATCGGGTTGATATCGCTCGTGTGTCTGGAGGAGGCCATATTGAACATCTCTGAATTTGTTTTTGAGTGAAAAAAAATCTTTTTAAATACTCTTTGTAATGATGTATAACAGAAGGTTATATTATGTTTCTTTCATTACATACACATTTTTAAAGTTGTGGTATTCTTTTTTAATCACCCAGTATTTTAAATCATTCGTAGAAGATGGTAAGTAGTACATTAAATATTGAAACCAGCAATCCTGTTTATTATTTTTGTTTCATTTTGTAGACCATTTTACATCACTTTCACTTTTATAAAGCACTTGCAAAGGTAGGAAATAGCTTCTATATGACTGAGTACAGTTTGCCTTTCTTTCCACTGTATTACCTCACTCGATGTAAACGGCCATCCATCAATGTCTTCCAGAAGGAACTGTGGGATAAAAATGATCTTAAAGGACTTTGAAAACCGAGAAGATCTCCAAATTACAAACTCCAGTGTTTCAGAAATGGTAGAATCGTCAGATTTTACTGATGAAGTAGAGATTAGAAGGCATTCTGAAGCATGAAGTAGCACTACATGTGGCATATTTCCTGGGGCAAAACTTTCAAATTACCTTAAGGAGGAAATCAGAGCATAATTTGCGCAGTGCAAATAAGGTTTCGTGATGAATTTGTTGGTTGTATGATGATCAGCACATTTGTATTGTTTGTGGATGAAGAAGACTTCATTGAATACTGTTCCCACTATTCGATATCCGCGTCGCTATTCCATAACACGCAAAACTTCTATAACTTTTTTTAAAAATCACATGTGCATTTAATTTCTTAATGAAAGAAATTCGTAAAATTGTGGAAACAGGTAATTTTACACTATATCTACGCCAAAACACTTTATTTTGGATAAATATTTTACGCGTTATTTGTGTAAAACAAAACGAAATTTCGTAACCATCAGCTCTCCTCTACCAGACGTAGTCAGCAAGCGTCGACTGCGTAAGCAGTTCTGTGACTATACTATTATTTTCTGGGAATATTTTGAAAAATAAATAAATCAGGTTAATTTTGATATTGAGAATTTACTGGCAGGGAAAGAGAAATGTTTTCAGTTATAATGACGGTTCTCAGTTATAGACTATTAATAGTAAAGTTTATCAGAAACATAATTAATCAGAGTCGTAAAAAAATCTTTACAGCTGTAATGAATACCAATACATACGGCACAAAGTTTCAAAAAATTGAAAACATTACAAAGAAAAAGAAACAGAAATCACAGAACATGCAGTATGTTAGCTCAGTAGCTCAAGTGGAGGCTGTGTGATACGTAGTTGCCAACATAGGCTTTAGCAGTAGCTCGAAACGGTTATCAGTCAAGTAGAGGTCTATCCATTTATCGGAAACAAAAGGGATCCACTATTGTAAATAAAATTAAAAGAAACACCTCTACAGCTTGTAAAAGAAGACAAGCTTGTCGAAAAATATAGATTGATGAACCAATGAACTATAAGAATATCTGCCAAAACAAATTAAGCGCTATTTTGTTTCTTGTACACGGCAGAGGTTAAAAAAATTGCCTCTGAGCAAAAGAATATGGCAACTAATAACGTTACACAGAAACGCAGCTCAAAACTTGCACAAGATGTTACGTCGCGGCAGCCAATACCATTGCATTAATGGTCAAAGCCGATAGCTTGTGCAGTATCCCAAAATCTTGACCACGCCATTGAGCGTCACAACATATAAATATTCGTAGCTTGTAACTACAGCGAATTTATCCCTTGGTACGTTTTCTCCAATCCTATCACGCTTTACATAAGATGACCTTAAAAACATACAACTGTTTCAGGTGAAAAGCTATCGCTAAATAACTCGCACGAAAGTATTAGCAAACATAAATTATCGAAATATATCACTCACCAGCAATAACGTGAATGTTTTATAACAGATGCAGCTGTGATATACATCGTCAGACGCTGAAGAAACAGTCGGTTCAAAAATCTAAGTTTTGGGACGCAACGCTTTGCTGCCACAACTAACAGCAAGATCTCAACTGTTTGATCGTAGCCACGCAACGGACGTTGTGTGGTGCTGTCATCCGACGATTGTTGAAAATCGTTCTGTGGACAAGTTAACCATGTCTGCTTCACTTAATAATCACGAACACCTACGAAAGAAACGCTAACACTCGGGTTAAGAAACCGAGCGAGATGACGCATTGGTTAACACAGTTGGCTTGCATTTGAAAGGACTACGGTTCATATCCGCGTACGGCCATAGAGATTTCCGTGATTTCCTTAAATCGCTCTAGCCAAATGACTTGTTGGTTCCTTCGACTGGACACAGTCTACTACCTTCCCCTTCCGAGATTATCTCTGCATCTGATGACCTCGATGCCGACGGCACGTAAACTTAAAGCTTTACCTTCCTTCCTTCGGCTCAACATAAACAAAGGCAACTGCGCTCTACTAGACACCCATTAATCTTGTAATGGCGATCAATGTTCATGGCCAAGTGGTCACCAAATATGCTTCTCCGAAACCGGCGTTCTGTCTACCTCTAACAGTTTCTTCCCTGGAATGTGTAGATAAGTGTATAGAAATTACGAAAAGCATGAGAGCTGCAAACCTTCTTTAGCAGAAGAGCACAAAGACTTACATTTAAAAAATCCGTCAGCCTTAGTGTTACAGAATAAACGAATTAACAATTCGCTGCTACTCGTCTCTAATTGACAACTTTTACATTAGCATCTGTGATGATCATTGCGGGATGACAAATAAAAAGTTGGGTTACTTTGTTCACTTTTTCGAGTAATGTGTTGCTGTTTGAGTAACAAACGTCAGAAAATCTTACCAGACTCATCACATCCCATACCTCTGCCTTCCGAATCAGGAGATTAAATGTTAGGTAAAATAATATGCGAGAGACTGTGGGTAAACTTCCAGAAACCAGCTGTCACAAAGGAAATACAAAGAACGCGGAAACATGCATGTTATGATCATAATACAATGGTACGCAAGACTTAAAGACAAAAGTAACTTTCATGTGATCTGCCACTGCCAAATAACATAGCTCGATGAAACTGGGACGACACATACAAAATACTGCCACAGTGTAGTACAGTACAGTACAAAGGGCACCTGAAAGATACAGTGAAACGATCATAAATGACAGTTTCATATAAATACGATAATTACGCTGAAGTCACCGTGATTTATTATAGTTTCCTGAACTTTATTAAAGGCGCAACATGGTTCTTAAAAGGATATGTGATCGCCATGGACGGCAGTTTGTTCTCTGCAACGGACTCCTTTGCTGGGAACAAGGTTGGTGGGGAGTTCTTGTGGTAGTGCGTTCCATTCCTCCATAGCGGTGTGGGAAACCGCTGGATGGACTTCGATGCATGTGGAAGTACTGCGAAACACCTTCCCAAGGCGTCCCAGATGTTCAGTGTGGGATGCAAGTCGGGGGAACCGGAAGGCCAGTTCATTTGGCGATTTTCCTCTCGTTCCAACAGCTCCTCCACATTCATAGTTCGATGCGTAGGCGAGGAGTCACCAACAGATATTTAGTCAGCAACGAATCCTTTCCGTCCGCAGCTCGTGGTCGTGCGGCAGCGTTCTCGCTTCCCATGCCCGGGTTCCCGGGTTCGATTCCCGGCGGGGTCAGGGATTTTCTCTGCCTCGTGATGACTGGGTGTTGTGTGATGTCCTTAGGTTGGTTAGGTTTAACTAGTTCTAAGTTCTAGGGGACTGATGACCATAGATGTTAAGTCCCACAGTGCTAAGAGCCATTTGAAACATTTTTTTTTTCGAATCCTTTCCAGAAAAGAAGCACGTGGGGAAGAAGTACAGTGCCATAATAACGTTGATCACTGAGTGTGCCATGTTCAAATATCTGGAGGTAAGTACACCCGACCAACATTATGCCTCCCCCAAACACCTGGACCCGCAAAACGATCATGTTGGACAATGCTCGGCTTACCGTCGCACGGCGAGGCGTGGGAATACGTAATGCACATTGTGGAAGGCGATCGTTGTGGTGCTCCAGGTGTTACAGTGCGGGGCGGCATACTGTTGCATGGCCGTACTGACCACCAAATCTTTGAACATGGTGCTCAACTGGTCAACGTTATTATGACAGTATAATATTTTCCCACATCTGTATTTTCAGAGGCACATTCGCCCATGGCTCATTTTTATGGATGACAATGCGCAACCGCATCGAACAGACTATTTGGAGGAGCTCTGGTGATGAGAGGATATTTGGTGAATGGCCTGACCTGTCCGTTTCCCCGACTGAAACCCCTTCGAGCAAGTGTGGGATGCGATGGCGAGACGTGCTGTAGCACGTCCACATACACCAAAGATCATGTAGCAACTGTGAACCGCGCTGGGTGAAGAATGGAACAACTGAAACTTCCTGGCAGATTAAAACTGTGTGCCCGACCGAGACTCGAACTCGGGACCTTTGCCTTTCGCGGGCAAGTGCTCTACCAACTGAGCTACCGAAGCACGACTCACGCCCGGTTCCGGTAGCTCTTTACCAACCTTGTGGGTAGGTTGAAGGCATGTTGCAGAGCACACGAAATATTAAGAACAGCATCTCCCCTTTTTCTAAGGTGCAAGTGACTTCAGTGCAATTATTCTCTAGAAATAAAAGTGTCATTACTGTCCGTTTCACTGTATATATGTTTCCGTTTGCCTGTTTGCTATATTGTAGCATTTCTTTCCACGTACTCTAAATACATTACTTAGCAGGGACACATCATGCTAAAGTTAGCTTCGACCTCAACTTTTTGTATCATGATACAGGGTCTTTCAGAAGTGATACTCAGGCACATGACAGGAATGATCTTTCGGAAAAAATAAAGTCAAGTAAACAAAAGCTCTAAAGCGCCTACCTTAACACCTATGAGCAATTCTCGATTTTCAATATTGTGAAACAAGTCTCTTCTACGGCAAGTTCTTTGTTTTCCATATTTTGGGAAGTGGCAGCATGGACCAGAACAAGAAAAAAGGCCAAGTAAACGTGTTGTCTTAAATGTATACCTTAAAAGTTATGAGCACTTGTTTCTTTGGAAGGGTTGTCTTTCAAATTAGCGAAGATGAACAAGCGCTCATAGCTCTTAAGGTATACATTATAGTGTGGGGTCCTGCCCACTCGTCTCGTGTGGGATGCCTAAAGGATGATGCGTTCTCGAAATGGTATAGGAACAATTCAAGCATATATCATTCGTAGTTTTATTTCAATAAAAAAGGTTGACAATACCTAACTTGAATTTACAATGGTGTCGCAAGCGATGGGCGACATGCAACATAAATCCGATTCCTTTCTATACACAATGTTCAAACAAGCAGTGCATATGGATCACTACAATCTGATATCGTAGCACTCTCTGCTAGGCCATGCTAATACTCTGCAAATCCTGTCCACTAATGTTCGGCCGAGGCTGGGAGGGAGGGCGCTCACAGTCATTTCTTGCAGACGTCGCTCCTGTCGTGGCACGGTCCTTGTTAGCGGACTATTGGCTGACGTCGCCTCACCGCCTTCTCTGATCATGCGTTCTTCTAGATCTACCTACATCTACATTTATAGTCCGCAAGCCACCCAACGGTGTGTGGCGGAGGGCACCTTACGTGCCACTGTCATTACCTCCCTTTCCTGTTGCAGTCGCTTATGGTTCGCGGGAAGAACGACTGCCGGAAAGCCGCCGAGCACGCTCGAATCTCTCTAATTTTACATTCGTGATCTCCTAGGGATGTATAAGTAGGGGGAAGCAATATATTCGATACCTCATTCAGAAACGCATCCCCTCAAAAGCCTGAACAGCAAGCTACACCACGATGTAGAGCGCCTCTCTTGCAGAGACTGCCACTTGAGTTTTCCTAAACATCTCCGTAACGCTATCACGCTTAGCAAATAACCCTGTGACGAAAACCCGTTCCGGCGCTTGTGGTTACGTCAGAACATTTAGAGCACATGTTCACTGCACTTTTTTCTTGTTTTGGTCCATACTATCACTTTCCAAAAATTTGGAAAGCAAACAGTTCGCAGTAGAATAGATTTGTTTCATAACATCGAAGATCAATAATTGTTAATAGCTTTTAAGGCATGCCTTTTGAAGCCCGTGTTCAACTGACCTTTCTGTTTCCACTGATCATTGCTGTCGTATGTCTGAATATTAATGATCACTTCTGACACACTTGTATATATGGCTAGATGTGTGGGTGTGTGGGAGTGTGGATGGGAGATTTGGAATATGAGTGTGGGTGTTCCACATGAACTGCGTTAGAAAAAAAATTGACCGTTTATTCTACAGTTTGTCAACACCTTTTCTGATTTTAACAACGTTCGTCCTTCGAGACTTCAGTATGAGTGCTCAAGAACTAGACGTCAAGAAAGCAGGAAGTTCATTCGTCATTTGAAACAGAATCTTGCGTGTGTCCCATCAGTTTCTGTCCCCAGGAAACTGTTTGTTGTTTGTAAATCTAAAGTGCTTAGCAGATTAAATTTTCTACAAACTCTGAGTATTACAATGATATTGATACAGAAGCCCTAATTACCCATGACTGTTGTCTCTGATGAACTAATCTGTCTTCGTTAATTGCCTGGAAAGTGTAACATGACGATATACACTAAGGTGACGAAAGCGATGGGATAGCGTGTAACACCGAAAATGCATATCCTCCTATTTCCATCTACTGTACTATAAATTTGTTTTCGTTATTTTTGTTACCTGAATATATGACATTTCTGTGTCTTTACATATTGTAATTGTTTTACTATTTGTATATATATATATATATATATATATATATATATATATATATATATATATATATATATATGTATATATATATATAGGTCGTGTGAAGAATCAAAGTGTGTAGGATCTTTGGTAGTGTTAACTCTGCCGCGTAGAGCGCGGGCTGAGCAGAGAGAGTCTGGCTGGGGTGGTGCAGTGGAGCAGGTGTGTTGTGTGACGCTCCCGCGAGTTGCCGCGCTTTCGGGGTTGGGCAGCATGTAATTGCGCTCGACTTGCTATGATAGTTTCTGACACGGTGTCACGGACTGGAAGCATTAGCTGGCGCACATCAAGAGCCCGTTTCGCCTGGTGACCGTGTCGAGAAGAAGGCGCGCCAACATCCAGCTTCTGCAACAGCGACGGCCGACAATGAGTGACTGTCGCCACCTCCTCGATCAATAGCTTCAAACCTTCAATCAACCAACAAGAAAGACTGGAAGCACGTAAAGTTTCAGAACTGTACGGCAGACCTCAGCTATTCAAACTGTTTCAAAATTACAGCAACGTAGCATGAACCTTTGTTGCTCATTGTCCCTATTGCATTACCAAGCAGGGTCCCTTCCTTTTCCGGAATGAACCCGAGTGTCGTTGAAATTCAAACGCCAGCATCATTCGATTTCACTGCTTTAATTTCAAAGTTCAGTTAAGGTATTAATAGCTGGCTACAATATTTAGATTACACAAGCACAAATTAAGAGTGCGAGTTTTGTTACCGTATTTCAGCTTACCTGTGACTGCAGCTTAGCTTGGTACGTACTAAATTTTACTATTGTTAATTGTTCAGAATCATTTACTTCAAGTTCAAAGTTAAATCTCTTATTTCTAAATTGCGTAGATTCAAGTAGCTTTTGAAATGATTGTTGAGGTAGTCCAAGACTAACCATATCTTACTGAATTTCGATGTGCTCCAGAAAGAAAGCTCACTACTAATCTCAGTCACTAAATTAACTTTCAATTTTCCGGTTTTATTAATTCTTCTGCTAAATTAACTCAGAGTGTAGCGAAATTTATTACTTCTGACAAACTTTCGGTTTTCACACTACACGTGTCAACCTTCAGTTGCCACGCTTCTAGTGCTAATTATATGTGCAATAACCTTTCTTTTTCAGTTACTATAGTAATTGTCCTTAGGACTGGCGACCGTAATTTCCCCCAAATCTCAAGTATCTATATACCGCTAGTTAATTGCTGACGTAACAGCTGCACATTTACTTTCTTTATTAACTTTACCCCTTTTTAAAATTAATTTCCACCAGTTTCATTTGCATTTTTCCTTTCATTTAGATGTAACCCTTTCCTCCCTCTTTACCGACAGATTAACTTCGGTGACGATTTGCTTTTCCCAAATTTCCATTAGGTACACGCGGTTTAATTTCTCACTGTCATTAAGGTCGATAAGAGGGGGGGATGTTACAAGCGGCACATACAGAGATGCGGTAGTAACGCGTTCGCAAGGTGTAAGAATGGTTCAAATGGCTCTGAGCGCTATGGGACTCAACTGCTGAGGTAGTAAGTCCCCTAGAACTTAGAACTACTTAAACCTAACTAACCTAAGGACATCAGACACATCCATGCCCGAGGCAGGATTCGAACCTACGACCGTTGCGGTCGCGCGGTTCCAGGCCGTAGCGCATAGAACCGCTCGGCCACTACGGCCGGCCAAGGTGTAAGAGGGCAGTGCACTGGCAGAGCTGCATTTATACCAGGTGATTCGTATGAAAAGGCATCCGACGTGATTATGACCGCACGACTCTGAAAGCGGAATGGTGGTGGGAGCTAGCCACGTGAGACTTCCATTTATCAAATCGTTAGGCAATGTAAATACCGAGATCCACAGTGTCAAGAGTTTGCCGAGAATACCAAATTCCTGGCATTGCCTCTCACCACGGGCATCGCAGTGACCGAAGGACTTCACATAACAATCGAGCGCTGTGCCGTTTGAGCGATGTTGTCAGTGCTGACAGATATGCAACTCTGCATGAAATGACAGCAGAAATCAGTGTGGGACATATCAGTTAGCACAGTTTTCACAATTTGGAGTTAATAGGCTACGTCAGCAAATGACCGACGCGAGTGCCTTTGCTAACAGCACGACAACGCCTGCGGCCTCTCTCGTTGGCTCATGATCTTATCGTTTGGACCCTACACAACTAGAAAACCGTGGCTTTGTCAGATGACTCCGGTTTTCAGTTGGTAAATGCCGATGGTAGTGTTCGAGTGTGGCCCATACCACAAGAAACCATGGACCCAGTTTGTCGACAAGGTATTGTGTAAGTAGGGCGTGGCTCCATAATAGCATGAGCTGTGTTTACGTGGAACGAGCTGGGAGTTCTGGCCCAACTGAATCGATCATCGACTATAAATGGCTATATTAGGCTACTTAGAGACAATTTGGAGCTATTCAACGGTGGAATTTTTATAAATGACGACGTGCCATGTCATAGGGCCACAAGTTTTGCAAATGGTTTGAATAACATTCTCGACCACTTGAGCGAATGATTTTACCACCTAAGTCACGCGACATGAAAGACATCTAACATTTATGGGACATCATCGAGTAATCAGTTCATGCAGAACAACCTGCATCGACAACACTTCCGCAATTATGGGCGGCTATAGAGGACAAAGGACAGGAAAGGAATTCGTGGCGGGCCGCATCAAACCAGTCAGTAGACTGATGACCAAAAAAAAAAAAAAATAGAGGAGGCATGGCAACGGACTTGCTGCAGTGGATACACCAGTTCCCGTCAGTTCACCGAAGTTAAGCACTGTCAGGAATAGCTGGCTCTTGGATGGGTGACCATCCAGGCCACAATGCACTGTTCCCACTTTTCGGGGTGCACTCAGCCTCGTGATGCCAAGTAAGGAGCTACTCGACCGAATAGTAGCGGCTCCCGTCGAAGAAAACCATTATAACGACCGGGAGAACGGTGTGCTGACCACACGCCCCTCCTATCCGCATCCTCAGCTGAGGATGACACGGCGGTCGGATGGTCCCGATGGGCCACTTGTGCCCTGAAGACGAAGTGCTGTGTTGATAGAGGAGCCATGGCGTAATATTTCTGCAGGCGTCTAACAACTTTTATATTCCAAAGTACGTCGAGTTGCTGCACTAAAGCGGAAAAAAGGAGGTCCAACAAAAAGTTTCGAGGTACCCCATGACTTTTGTCACCTCATTTTATGTCCAAACCAACAACCAAAGATTTATTGGCGGTTCCGAATAATGCCAGAGAACAAAATTTCATCAAAGCCAACGCCCTATGTCTAATAGTGTGTCGAAAGCTCGCAAAGGTTGGCACCATTCTCTATGCCATAAGTTCTGTGTGATGGAATACCAAGAAGTGCTCATCACCCGTGGAGATTCGTGCCTGCAAAAATCAAAAAGGTAAACACTCTCACTGTTAGAGTATAGAAATTTGTTTTTAAGTATATTGGTTCAAATGGCTCTGAGCACTATGGGACTGAACATCTACGGTCATCAGTCCCCTAGAACTTAGAACTACTTAAACCTAACTAACCTAAGGACATCACACACATCAATGCCGAGACAGGATTCGAACCTGCAACCGTAGCGACCGCGCGGTTCCAGATTGTAGCGCCTAGAACCGCTCGGCCACACCAGTCGGCTTTAAGTATATTCACGGTGATCTGCGACGTAGAAAGTTACAGTTTCGTCAGTTTTCTCTGACTTGCTTCATCTGTTCGGATAGTGCTTCATTAGTAGTACGTGATTCCTACCGGAGAGCACCAAGTTGATAATTCCCAGCACTCGGTTGGAAGCACTCGACAAAAGAGGATGACGTCAGAATTTCCTCTCTTCTTGTTTCTGAGCAGCATTCGTCAGAAGCCGGGAGCCAGCGCGGTAGTAATGAAGTGTCACCTCATTAAAAGTTGACGCCCGTGGATTCTTGAGGCGGAGCGGTCGCAGAGGAGTCGCGCCAGAGTATCACCAGCGCTGCGACAAGCTCTCTCATCGTATACATCGACAACAGATTTCACTTTTTAGTACGGCTTTCACGACGCGTGCATCGCTGCAACTAAAACTGCAAGCTGGCGTTCCGACGCGAGTGTTTGCTTTACTGCTTCGACGTTGTATTTAATAAGAATCTGAGAAAAGATTCACAGAACTAGAGCGCTTCATCGTCCACAAAAAGCTGTTCTAAGGGACAGTAACATCTATTGCGCTCTTCATGCTTTCTGTTTTGGTATACCATGCACATCACCTTTTCTGAAACATAAACACAGTTTCGGAAAGGAGCAATACCAGAAATTGTCACAAATTTCAATATACCACCACGAAAAAAATAAAGCATTCGTCATGAAACGTACGACGCGCCACGAAGGATTTATCTGAATGGGACGGAAACAGGTAGAAGTGTTGCACACGTGCAGAGAAACAAATGGCTACTATTTAAGAAAAACTGGACGATTTATTCAAGAGAAGTAACTCAACAAATTGAGCAATTCAATAACGCGTTGACGCACATCTGGCCATCGTTCAAACGGTTATTCGGTTTAGCTTTGATTGATACAGTTGTTGGATGTCCACCTGAGGGATATCGTGGCAAATTCTGTCCACTGGCACGTTAGATCTTCAAAATCCCGATCTTGGAAGATCCTGCCCGAAGTTCTCCAAATGTTCTCGATTGGAAATGGATCCAGCAACCTTGCTGACTATGGTAGAGTTTAACAGGCGCAAAGACAAACATTAGAAATTCTTGTCGTGTGCAGTCGGGCATTATCTTGGGGGAATTCAAGCCCAAGGTGGCTTGCCGTGACAAAACGCTGTGCTGTTAGGGTGCGGCAGATAACGACCAATGGGCTCCTGCTATGAAATGAAATGGTACTGCAGATCACAGCTCATGCTATTCGGGCCGTATGGCGGGCAAAAGTCAGATCGGTCTACGTCTTCGGCATGGAATCTGATCGACTGGCGTAGAATTGGCTTCAGTGATGAGTCTCCCTTCCAACTGTGCCCTGATAAACAGCAAAGACTTGCCCAGAAACGCCTAGGACAGCGGTGCGACACCAAACCGAAACCGACTGTCACCAGTCATACATCCCGATAACCAAGAGTGAGGGTTTGCGGTGCCATTTGATTTTATAGGAGAACCCTCTGGATGTCATCCACGGCACCCTGGCATCACAGCAGTACGTCGACGATATGATTGGTTTTGTGGCCCTTCATGACAAGACGTCCTGCTCTTACATTTCTAGAAGTTAATAGCCCCCTCCATGGCGAGAGTTTCTACTGATTGTGTCTTCGTGCTTACCAAACGCTATCTTGGCCAGCAACATCACCGGATCTTTCCTTTCTCCAATTGAGAACATTTGGAGCATTACGGGCAGTGCCCTCCAACCAGCTAGCGATTTTGACGATGTAACGCGCTAGTAGCAGAGCATTTGGCACTGTTTACCTGAGGAGGAAGTCGAGCAAATCTACTAATCAATGGAAAGCTGAAGCTCGTGTTATGGCATGAGTTAGAGCAGCATGATACTGAGCTACGCTATTCGTCTGTACATGTACACCACGTCCAGCGATATCCGTCTGATCTGTGGTGCAGCTTCTCTTCGTTTTCTTTTTTCTTTGAGTGTGTTCACCTATCACTACGACACATTTCTTCCTGCGACAGTTCAAAAAATGTCTCTGAGCACTATGGGACTTAACATCTGAGGTCATCAGTCCCCTAGAACTTAGAACTACTTAAACCTAACTAACCTAAGAACATCACACACATCCATGCCCGAGACAGGATTCGAACCTGCGACCGTAGCGGTCACGCGGTTTCAGACTTAAGTGCCTAGAACCACACGGCCACACCGGCCGGCCCTGCGACAGTTGATTTGGTGAACACCTCAGCTATAAACTCCCGCATTTAGTCTATTCATGAATGGTCTGGCTTTGAGAATGTTCTCGTCGTCATCGTGAAAATACCTGATACACATTGGTTTCCTTATCCCAGGATTGTAAAGGAAGTCAGTATATGACATATCAGGAGAACCCCGAGGTGAGAAGCAAAATTTAATAGTATGTGCAGAATGTCCTGGGAATCTTCAATGCCCAAAAACACTTCGTTGGATCGCATTTCGGGACGTTTTATTGGGAAAAAAAATCCGTTAACCTGACCATGATATTTCGGTAGTATGCTCCAGCGAATATTTTACCCTTACCAGAACAACCTCTTAGTACCAAACTTAGGCAGAAAAAAAAACATAAAGACACTTCACGTAAAATTCGACTTATGATGGTAGTGTCCCGACTGCTACGACGGTGGAGAATCATCATGTTTCCACCGGTGTCTCAGGGTGACGGGTCCGTGGGCGGCAGTGCAAGGTACCAATACGTTCCAAAAATCCGGGCCCGAAAATGCGATTTTTCAGGGAGTCATATCTCGGGTTCTATTGATCACAGAGATAACGGGTCAAATGTTCTGGATGGCCCTTGGCCTAGCCAGTACTTTTTACCTATAAGGAAGGACGAGCACGCTGTAGCTATCCTAAAGTACCGTGTCAAAATTCAAACATCACACACATCCTCCAACCCAAGCAACCCCTTGTGGTATAGGGTGGATCAGTGGCGGTTTATGGAAGCAAAATGTTTTTCTAGGCGGTTCCTGAGAAAACGCCTGAAAACAATGACTTTTTAAAAAGTTGCATTTGCGAGGATGACCGCTTGTACAATTTACATTTATTGCAGAGCGTCGAAGTTTCTGCTATAAGCTCTTAAGCTGACATTCTCGGGGAACTAGGAAACTGTTTTCGGTATGGTTACCCGTTACCGAGATCCCGAGTTTCAAAGTTACCATACTTACGCACCATACAGCAAAAATCGATTTTTAACCGTTTTTGCACCGCGTGTCCCAATTATGTAAATAACTAACCATAGGAAATGCCTCAGATTTGAACAGTACATTCTTTAAACACTAATCTAGAAACAAATTTTCTCGTTTTAGAAAATCTATACGCAAGTAAAACCACGGCATTTGGTTACCAATAGCAGCAATAAAAGGAAAGACCATTTTTATAATAAATCTTGGAAATGTATAAAATATGTTCTTAAGATGATATTCTTGGAGAACGGTTAAACATTCTTAGATATCATTATCCGTAACCATGATCCAGAACTGCAAATTTACTGTACTTATGCACGTAAAATATGCACATAATATTCTGTGCGAGACGTAGCCGTACGTTTAACTGATGTAGCGAACGTAATGGCTGTTCTACGGTCCTCTCAAGTTCTGACAGAGAATGTGCTGACATCAGCACCAGTGCTTTCGTATGTGTGGTGTCATATTACAGCTAGACAGTTGCGCATATCATATTTCACTGACAGCAGCATCAGCAGTTCTTTATCTTCAAGGTAATTCCACAGATCACGGCATCCTGCCACGTTTCAAGATCATAGAAAGAAGGGGAGGGGAAGGTAGGGGAGGGCCTCCCCAAACCCTTGCACTTTAGCAAATTTTGCATGAAGCACCCTCTGCCCCCAGGAGCCACCACACTTCCTCTCCCCACTCTGCAATTGTGGGAGCGAAACTTGAATGAAGTTTGCATGAATGTCACATTACGCTGAAATCAGCATCCCCATCCTCTGTGGCTTGCACTTCCGCAAATTTTGCATGAAGCACCCTCGCCCCCCCCCCCCCCAACCCCCACCACCACCAAAAGAGCCCACCCCATGCGCTCTTACTTATATGCACCTCACACATGTGCTTTGCATCTAAGTTTCCATTACTGACTTCCAAAAATTCGTGCAGGTATTGGTTCACCTTTCTTCACATTGGTTACTTTCATTTGAAGCTATATATCATTCGCCACAGAATACTGAAATGAGTAGATAGCAAATGAATAAATAGCAAATTTCTCTATAAATAAATAAAAACCAACGTTTTCTAGTAGAATATAAATAGTAAAATAGGAATGCGATAATGATAGAAGTTCAAGTCTTGCGGAAGTCAAGTTTGTTCCTTAACTAATGTAGAAAAGCCTGCCCATGGCCATCAGATCACAGCTGATGCATTTCTTGAGCTGTTCCAGTGGTTTTGTCAGTGGGGGCACAAGAGCATTGTTCTTAATTTACCGCCAAAGGCGCAAGTCAGGAGACGTTAGGTGAGGTGGCCTTGGGGCCCAGGGGAACGGAGTCATATAATCTACAACACGACGCCCAAACCAGCAATTTCTAAGTTCGTCGTTCAGATAGCGGAAAACATGGATAATCCAATGTGGTGAGTCTTGTCTTGGAAGACGATATTCTTGGAATCAGCAGTCGGTTGCGGAAACAATCATAACTCCGGATATCAAGGTAAGAGCTGTACATGGAAGATTTTCCCGAAATGATACACTCCAAATACAATTGAATACATTTTCGAAACTCCCTATATGTTCCTCTTTGAGAGGCATAAGTTTGAATTTTTGTTCAATGGTGCCTACAAGCTTTCTCTGTAATGGTGCAAAAACGTTACTCCCTACAACGTCACCCTCTGGCTCGACGACGCTTCAATCAGCAAGACGTCGACACATGGGAATGAATGCCAGCGCTCAGGGGCTGAGGTTTGTGTAAGGCAGGTTTGTGATGTTACATTGACACGAAATTTCACCATAATTCAGCCAATGCTACCAAGAACATCTCACGCGATGGGAAGGTCTTTGAACACCCTCTTATCCACATTTCACCCTTTCTTTTGACTCTTTCACCAAGGAGGTTAAAATCGCGACATCTAGCGCTGAAATCACGCTTTTTCCTTATGGGTGGCCAGGGAAAACATTTCAGATACACTGTCGCCCTAGAAACGACGTGTAAATGTCCCAGGAGGTGGCTTAAAAGGTATCAATGAAACCTCCCCTTCTCATGGGACGTTCAGTCCTACATGTTTCATTGTCGAAAACGACAGTCCGCACTGTGATGACCATCAGAGCGACGTTCTAGGCAACCTTTGACACTGCTTATGTCCTTGGGTTCAAAAAATGGCTCTGAGCACTATGGGACTTAACATCTGTGGTCATCAGTCCCCTAGAACTTAGAACTACTTAAACCTAACTAAACTAAGGACATCAGACACATCCATGCCCGAGGCAGGATTCGAACCTGCGACCGTAGCGGTCACGCGGTTCCAGACTGAAGCGCCTAGAACCGCACGGCCACACCGGCCGGCAAATGTCCTTGGGACGATTGTATCCTGCTCTTGACACATTGCGGGCGATCAATCCCTTATAACGTGACCGCACCAGTTTACTGTGAGAACGACGGCATCCTTTGCTCTTGTGTACAGGGTGGAACCATTAGGGGCTGTTAAAAACCAATCGACGAAGTATACACACATCACATGTTTGCCAACACACAAAACTTCTTTTGTTGCATTGTTCCTATTTTGTCAACGCAACGCACTATTAACACCAAGTGGAGGGCACATTACAAAAATGGCGAGTTTATGGTTCTTTTCATAGGTCAGTCATATTTTTCCATGTAATACTTTGCAAACAGTCGCCTCGGTTTATTAAATACCTTAAATGGCCATCCAGTATCAGATACTGGTTGCCTATCGACTGACTTAGAGTGGCTGCAAATATTCGATTTTCAGTATTTCGTATAATTATTTCGAATTTAAATTTTAATATGCTGCAATAATTTACTCATTGTCATTGTAGACAAATCCAAGCTAAATGTCATATCACAAAACCAACAGTAAATCGGCTATTTGATTATGACACGCAGCATCTTATGTTTAATGTTGAAACTTGTCAGTATTTAACATCTCTCAAATCTGAGTACAGGAGGGTAATAAATTGAGAATTTTAGGAGACTGCTCAAAGACTAAGTCCATTGTTAAAGTTACAATTCA
This sequence comes from Schistocerca americana, assembly GCF_021461395.2. Taxonomy (NCBI): domain Eukaryota; kingdom Metazoa; phylum Arthropoda; class Insecta; order Orthoptera; family Acrididae; genus Schistocerca; species Schistocerca americana. Next base: position 211,179,063 of record NC_060125.1, on the reverse strand, counting down.
TTTGTGTTGAAGAATTATTAGAGTTGAGAAAACTATTTCATATAATCTTCAAAAAAATGATTCAAATGTCTCTGAGCACTATGGGACTTAATATCTGAGGTCATAAGTCCCCTAGACTTAGAACTACTTAAACCTAACAAACATAAGGATATCACACACATCCATGCCCGAGGCAAGATTCGAACCTGCGACCGTAGCAGCTGCTTGGTTCTGAACTGAAGCGCCTGATATAATCTTCCTCTTTGAACATCCTGTGACCACTATTAAGGTGTGTAAGAGCTGAGATTGCTACTGTAATGTCATTGTAGACAAATCTAAGATAAAGGTCATATCACAAAACCAACAGTAAATCGGCTATTTGATTATGACACGCAGCATCTTATGTTTAATGTTGAAACTTGTCAGGGTTTAACATCTGTTAAATCTGAGTACAAGAGGGTAAGAAATTGAGAATTTTAGGAGACAGCTCAAAGACATGAACTGGATAGATATTTACAATACTTCTCACTCAAATGTAAAATACAAAGCATATATTAATAAAGTTAGTACAGCGTTTGAAAATTGTTTTCCCCCAAAAGACAACTCAAATCAAACCAAAGTCTAAAAATAAACCGTAGGACACACAAGCAATAAAGGTATCATGTGGGACGAAATTATAATTAAATCTACTGCTTAGGAACAGCTCCGGTGCTAGCATTATAAAGAATGTAGCCAAATATTATAGTAAGTAATCCAGAAATCTTAGCATAATTATTCTGAGAAAAAGATAATTGCATCAGGCAACAAAATAAAAACTAAATGGGATATACTGATATAGTGAAGACAGAGGAAGGTGGTGCCAGAAAGGAAGAGGAACAGATTGTTGTTGTTGTGGTCTTCAGTCCTGAGACTGGTTTGATGCAGCTCCCCATGCTACTCTATCCTGTGCAAGCTTTTTTATCTCCCAGTACCTAGTGCAACCTACATCCTTCTGAATCTGCTTAGTGTATTCATCTCTTGGTCTCCCTCTACGATTACAGAAAAACTAAATTGGTGATCCCTTGATGCCTCAGAACATGTCCTACCAACCGATCCCTTCTTCTGGTCAAGTTGTGCCACAAACTTCTCTTCTCCCCAATCCTATTCAATACTTCCTCATTAGTTATGTGATCTACCCATCTAATCTTCAGCACTCTTCTGTAGCACAACATTTCGAAAGCTTCTATTCTCTTCTTGTCCAAACTATTTATCGTCCATGTTCCACTTCCATACATGGCTACACTCCATACAAATACTTTCAGAAATGACTTCCTGACACTTAAATCTATACTCGATGTTATCAAATTTCTCTTCTTCAGAAACGCTTTCCTTGCCATTGCCAGTCTACATTTTAGATCCTCTCTACTTCGGCCATCATCAGTTATTTTGCTCCCCAAATAGCAAAACTCCTTTACTACTTTAAGTGTCTCATTTCCTAATCTAATTCCCTCAGCATCACCCGACTTAATTAGATAACATTCCATTATCTTTGTTTTGCTTTTGTTGATGTTCATCTTATATCCTCCTTTCAAGACACTGTCCATTCCATTCAACTGCTCTTCCAAGCCCTTTGCTGTCTCTGACAGAATTACAATGTCATCGGCGAACCTCAACGTCTTTATTTCTTCTCCATGAATTTTAATACCTACTCCGAATTTTTCTTTTGTTTCCTTTACTGCATGCTCAATATACAGATTGAACAACATCGGGGAGAGGTTACAACCCTGTCTTACTCCCTTCCCAACCACTGCTTCCCTTTCATGTCCCTCGACTCTTATAACTGCCATCTGGTTTCTGTACAAATTGTATATAGCCTTTCGCTCCCTGTATTTTACCTCTGTCACCTTTAGAATTTAAAAGAGAGTATTCCAGTCAACATTGTCAAAAGGTTTCTCTAAGTCTACAAATGCTAGAAACGTAGGTTTGCCTTTCCTTAATCTTTCTTCTAAGATTAGTCGTAAGGTGAGTACTGCCTCACGTGTTCCAGTGTTTCTACGGAATCCAAACTGATCTTCCCCGAGGTCTGCTTCTACTAGTTTTTCCATTCGTCTGTAAAGAATTCGTGTTAGTATTTTGCAGCTGTGACTTATTAAACTGATAGTTCGGTAATTTTCACATCTGTCAACACCTGCTTTCTTTGGGGTTGGAATTATTATATTCTTCTTGAAGTCTGAGGGTATTTCGCCTCTTTCATACATCTTGCTCACCAGATAGTAGAGTTTTGTCAGGACTGCCTCTCCCAAGATCGTCAGTAGTTCCAATGGAATGTTGTCTACTCCGGGGCCTTGTTTCGACTCAGGTCTTTCAGTGCTCTGTCAAACTCTTCACGCAGTATCGTATCTCCCATTTCATCTTCATCTACATCCTCTTCCATTTCCATAATATTGTCCTCAAGTACATCGCCCTTGTATAGACCCTCTATATACTCCTTCCACCTTTCTGCTTTCCCTTCTTTGCTTAGAACTGGGTTTCCATCTGAGCTCTTGATATTCATACAAGTCGTTCTCTTATCTCCAAAGGTCTCACTAATTTTCCTGTAGGCAGTATCTATCTTACCCCTAGTGAGATAGGCCTCTACCTCCTTACATTTGTCCTCTAGCCATCCCTGCTTAGCCATTTTGCACTTCCTGTCGATCTCATTTTTGAGGAACAGATAGCTCTAAAAATAAATAAGATGTTGGTGCCGGGCGCTGTGGCCGAGCGGTTTTTGGCGCTTCACTCCGGAACCGCGCTGCTGCTATGTTCGCAGGTTCGAATCCTGCCTCGGGCACGGATGTGTGTGCTGTCCTTAGGTTAGTTAGGTTTAAGTAGTTCTATGTCAAGGGGACTGATGACATCAGAAGTTAAGTCCTATAGTGCTCAGAGCCATTTGAACCATTTGAGAAATTGGTAGCAAGTGCATCTAGTGTTGCAAACCTCTTAAACAAGTACATCATTTCTGTTACTGGTTGCTTGCGGTTATCGGGTTCAGTAAACAGTGTAATGGAATACCTGAGACAAGTCTATATAAAAACCTTCACTAAAATGGAAATGACACTCATTTCTCTCACAGAAGTAGCATCCATCATAATATCCTTACTATCAAAGTATTCTGGTGATTATGATAACATATCAACGAAATCAAAGAATGGTCATGTGAGCTGAGTTGCATCTTAAATTATTTATATGAATGCGTGGTGTCTGTTTCTTCGGACAGGACAAAAACCGCGCATCACGATCGGTTTCTTGGAGAACCACTTAATAGAGCAGTAGGTTAGCGACATGCCAATCAAAAGGAGCAAATATCTCCAGGCGGTCATAATCCTCTCAACAGAACAATAGGTTAAGGACCCGCAATCAAACCACAACAATAGGTGTGCCCCTATATGTATACTCCTGTAGGCAACCCTCAATGTGTGCTGATGCTGTCTTTATCCCACTCATTGTCAGTCTCAAAAAATACTCCGAAGCGCTGCTCTCGGAGCGGCTGTTGGAAGCGCAGCATCGGATGTGACTCAAGAGAAGGGCGGCACGAGATCTTCGCAGCCTGCGAAGTGGCAGCAGCAGGTGGTCCGCTGCGGACAGTCGAGGCAGCTGTTGGTTGTTCGGAGCTCGGGACCTAACTCGCTCTCCGTGAGGGGATCATCGACTTAAGTACTTGTTAGAATGAAATCAGGCGATGACTCTTCTTCTCTGCAGGCTCGTGCTTTGCGGCAGTCTGCTAATCTGTACAAATAAAATGCCTCGTAATTTTGGGAGCGTTGTATAATCAGTCGGGAAACCTCAGATCAAGCGGATATTTGGCTTTGGTGAAGTTTAACCTTCCGAAGAAGTAATGGAGCTCTTGGATTATAAATGCAGGTTCGTATTCACTCTTTCGGAAGTTCCCTTCTGATTAACAACTACGCAATATGTCGATAAATATAATTAATTCTCAAATTTCAAATACACACCTTTTATTTGAAGGAGCAATCTATATATATTTCCTTTTAATCGTACAGTTCGTATCAGTTAAATTCTGTGATAAATCTCAATAAACACATTTCAGTTCTTCCAAACCAAGCTCAGGCTAACCGGCACGAAGACAATCTCGGAAGCTCCCTTTCTTTTTTTTCGAACAACCACCAGAGAGAGTACTACAAAGAATACTTATGCGCTCATGGCATAGCTATTGTATGAACTACTTTTCGCATGGATTCTGCGAGTATGAAGATAGAAAATTAGTAAACGTCATTCAAGGGTAGAATTGTATCTGAATTACAATTTTGTGTTAGGGAGAACGTTGGGCTGTGGTAATCCGTATGGCTGCGTAACCTAAACTACTACGGTAGTGTAGTGGCTAACCAATCTGCCTAGTTCAAGTCCTGGCCATGGTACGAATTTCAATTCATTGAAAAATGTTCAAATGTGTGTGAAATCTTATTCGACTTAACTGCTAAGGTCATCAGTCCCTAAGCTTACACACTACTTAGCCTAAATTATCCTAGGGACAAACACACACACCCATGCCCGAGGGAGGATTCGAACCTGCGCCGGGACCAGCCGTTCAATTCATTTCTTCACCTACTATCATTTTTGTAGTTTCATTAGCCTTGTACCAGGTTCACTGTATTGATTACAGAAAAACTAAATGAAAAGGATCATATATGCATTTTAATCGCAATTCCAATGGTAATGAAATTTACTCCAGTATGAGAAAGCAAAATCGAAGATATCCTACCTAAATTTTACGTAACTAACTTCTGTTCATTAACGAACTATTTTTGCAGTAAAATAAGAATCCGTCTGCAAATCCACACGTTCTTAGAGACTATTACTGTAGTGAACAAAGAGGGAAATGTCTTAGTGAATGTGCATCGCTTATCGTGTTTCAGGCCACTATCATTTCTCTAACAGTGAACCATACTTGCGCTGAAATTTCAGTTGTTCAAACCAGCGGTTGTTGCCACTAGTAGTGCTTTATTGGCAACTTCTATGGGTGTTGTTTTTTTTTCTTATTTGTTGTGTTGCGCCCGTATGTTTCATCAGTTTCGTTCCAGTTGCTTTTTGGAGTAACTACTTGAAAGTCAGTATATTCGTCTGCAGTCTTCCTGTTGTACTCATGTCGCGCCTTGGTGTTTGGTGACATCTTCAGAGTCAGAGTCCTTGTAATTTTTGTCGTCTTCCGAGATGTTGATTCCTTTGTCTTTACATTTTGATGATCTGGGTAGTTGTCGTTGAGCTGCTTGTTCGAGTGAAATTTAGAGATCTCTCTGTCATCTATCATCATTTGTGGTAGTATGTGGCGATGTGCCATTGGTTTGCGCTATGGCCGTTGTTGGTTTGTTGTCCTGTTTTCTAGTCCCATTCGCGAGTTCTGATCTATTGTGTGACTAAGGCCTTGCCCTATAATGCAATTTAATGTTAAAGTTATTCAGAATTAGGGTTTTTAATACCTTCTATCTTAATGCGCTTGTATTATTGCTTGTGTAGAAACACTAATAGGCAAACTAAAACACCTTTATTGACAAATAAAATAGATTCGATAATTATTGTGTCACAAATGCAGGCAGAGAAGTGGAAAGTCATGGTAGAAAAATAATTATAACTACGTGCTGCGTGAATGAGGGAATTTTTTCTGCTCATTTCTATCGGTCCACTACAGTCGACTGTTATCGCAGTGCAAAGAGAGGACTAACATCACAGATTAGTCTTCCCGACTTGTTCTTCTCTCGTGCAGAACGTAAATGACGGGAAGCTCCACTTACGCATGTGAACTGCTGTCCTCTTTGGGTACTAAGCCATCACGGCGAGCACCTTGTGTATTAATGCGACGTGTATCGATATGGAGCGGCGGCCAGCCAAGGGCATTGGCCGACGTAACTCAGTTACAGGTCCGTCACAGGGCAGACACCCTACCGTCCGTTCCCTCACAGCGGCGCCATTGTGGGTCAGTCGACCAGCAGGGCGCCAACCGTAAAGCGCTTAAGGAGCATTGCCCTTAGCGCAAGGAGAAAACAAAGAAATAAACGTTCAGAAGAAAATGCCTCTAATGAATGACATTTTATTTACTTAAACAGAACCGACAGAAGTAATGGAATAGCGATATGTACTTGTGCAGATTGTAGCAGTATCGCGTACACAAGACATCAAAGGGTAGTGCATTGGCGGAGCTGTCATTTATACTTAGGTGATTCACGTGAAAAGGTTTCCGACGTTGTTATGGCCGCACGACGAGAATTAACAGACTTTGTTTTGTCGACTGGCAAGACAGCCAATTCACTAGGACGGGAGGCCGAAGGGCACGCATTTAAGCTCACGCAGGATGGCGTGAGGTCTGGAACAGGAAAAGGTCTTTATAGTAGCAAAAATAGTACATAGCTTCTGGAATACTTAACTTTAATCCATAATTGGTGAACATCGGTCTGACGGTACATGCATCACAGATAAATAGCAAATGATAATGGCGCCTTGTTAGGTCGTAGCAAATGACGTAGCTGAAGGCTATGCTAACTATCGTCTCGGCAATTGAGAGCGTGATTTGTCAGTGAACCATCGCTAGCAAAGTCGGCTGTACAACTGGGGCGAGTGCTAGGAAGTCTCTCTAGACCTGCCGTGTGGCGGCGCTCGGTCTGCAATCACTGACAGTGGCGACACGCGGGTCCGACGTATACTACCCGACCGCGGCCGATTTAAAGGCTACCACCTAGCAAGTGTGGTGTCTGGCTGTGACACCACACATTGAAGGCGGAATAGTAGTTGGAGCTAGATGCATGGCACATTTCGTTTCGGATATCGTTAGGGAATTCAATATTACGAAATCCACAGAGCTAAGTGTGCGCCGAGAATACCATATTTCAGGTATTACCTCACACACTGGACAACAACCGAAGACCGTTACTTAAGATCGAGAGCAGTGGCGCATGCGTGGAATTGTCAGTGCTAATAGGAAAGCAACATTGTGTGAAATGACAACAGAAATCAATGTGGGACGTACGACGAACGTATCCGTCACGACAGTGTCCCCAATTTGGCGCTAATGGGCTATGACAGCAAATGACCGAAAAGACAGCCTTTGCTAACAGCGCGGCATTGCCTGCAACGCCTCTACTTGGCTCGTGACCATATCGGTTGGACCTAGACCAATGGAAAAACAGTGCCTTGTCAGCTGAGTCCAGATTTCAGCTAGTAAGCTGGAATATGGACAGATCATTGACAGGAAATAGTTAAATTCGGCTACTTAGAGACAATTTGTAACCATTGATAGATTTCATGTCCACGAACAACTACGTCATGTCACCGCACCACAATTGTTCATGATTGATTTGAAGATCATTCAGGACAATTGGAGCTAATGATTTGGCCTCCCAGATCGCCCGACATGAACCTCTCCGAAAATATATGGAACATAATCGAGAGGTCAGTTCATGGACAAAATCGTTCACTAGCAACACTTTCACGATTATTATCGGCTGTAGACGAAACTGACTCAATATTTCTACAGGGGACTTCCCGAGACTTGTTGAGTCGATGCCACGTCCAACTGCTGCACTACGACAGTCAAAAGAAGGTCCAACACGATATTAGGAGAATAGTATGATTTTTGTCACCTTATCGTATTATCGCATGCTTTGCCTACCCGCACTCCCATGTTACTGAATCTGTAAAACCAGTGATGTGTCAAAACAATGTGACAGCCAGTGAGACCGAATGACGCGTTGTGCGTTGCGGATGCGTGATGAGGTATGAGAAATATGCGTGGTGATTCCATGATGATGTTACAAAATTTCAGGGATGATGGAAAATGGTAAACGCATCAATTTGGATTAAGAGAGCATAAAGCAGAAACGACCGAGTCGAAAGTCTTAACAAAAATCTTTCTGATACCTTTCACAGTCGATTTATTCTACTGCAGGCTTCCCATATTTTTTCCTTGTTTTGGTCATACCACCTCTTCCAAATATATGGACAGCAAAGGGCTGGGAGTAGACGAGATCCACTGTCAGATGCATCATAACAATTTCCGTTATAACTTCCGACTCAGTCGTTTCCGACCAGGGTCACTTATACCAAACTGATACATTTATCCTTCCTCCGTCAATCGTGAAAGTTTTCCCTGAGAGTAATTTTTTGCGGATCATCGCTTAATAATACTGCACAAGCGTAGCAGAGACGAATGAAGAATTGTTCTAATAATGATACCGCAAATGAACAGGTCTACTGTCATAAGCGACTTTCCCTGAGCGCAGAAAATCTCCGACCCAGCCGGGAATCGAACCCGTGCCCCTTGGCGTGACAGACCGCCGCACTTGGACAGTGGTATAGAGGAAAGCTGAAAGCTTTTAGCGTTAAAATATTTCTGACCAGATTAAATTTTCTTCCGCGTTCCGTTCGCTGTGCAGGAAACGTCCGGATGAACATTCTCGTGTTAAGTGCTGCTAGTGGTTTCCGTATGAAATCAGAACTTTTAGAGCAGGGATATTAGATCCCCAGTATTTAATTTCTCCACATTGGGCGTTTTTCAGCATTTCAGGGCTTTTGGACTTACAGAGTATGCACCATCATTCATCAGAACATCCCCATCGTTACTGCGAAGGACCCTTACACAATGTCAGAATGGCTGTTACGTGTGGAATGTCTTATGTCCGCATCACAGCAGGATTCTTTCAACAAAGAGTTAATAGTACCAGTGTGTCCAGGAACTGTTTTATCCATATGTGGATCAAGTCACAGAAGATGAAATACTATATGGATATTTTCAGCAGGACAGTGCAACAGCACATACCGCCTTGAAAACCCTATCAGGAGTGTGCATGAGGCGTTCTGTGAAGAGAGGGCAATCCTGACTAGGAAAAATTTGGAAATTTGTGGTAAAGTGTTGTGGGAACAAACTGCTGAGAGTCATCGGTCCCTAAGCTTACACACTATTTAATCTAACTTAAACTAACTTACGCTACGGACGATACACACACCCATGCCCGATGGAGGACTCGAGCCTCCAACGGGGAGAGCCACGCGGACCACGACAAGACTGCGCGGCTACCCCCCCCCACCCCCCCCCCCACCCCCCACCACCACCCCCTCCTGAGTAACATTGAACATTGTATATTTTTACTTTTGGAGTTGACATTGTATCAGCTAGAGACTCGGACTCTGTAGACTGAGAAAGACTGGACTATTTTGTGTTGTAGTTTCTGAAAAAAAAGGAACTAAGAGATCACGAATTACGAATTAATTGAAACTGCTGAAGAGAAGATGAGATGGTGGAACACTGTCATAAGAGTTCTGGTTATCTACTGATAAAACAGGTGCTTCTGACAACAATCATAGAGGTATATCCTGTACATCAATGAAAAAAGAACTGGAGGTAGGCCATAACTGAAATACATAGGTAAAATTAAAGAATGGGTCACCAGAATGAGATTTTCACTCTGCAGCGGAGTGTGCGCTGATATGAAACTTCCTGGCAGATTAAAACTGTGCGCGCGACCGATACTCGAACTGGGGACCTTTGCCTTTCGCGGGCAAGTGCTCTACCATCATTTATTTTTTTTTTTTTTTTTTTTTTTTAATGGTTCAAATGCTCTGAGCACTATGGGACTTAACGGCTATGGTCATCAGTCCCCTAGAACTTAAAACTACTTAAACCTAACTAATCTAAGGACATCACACAACACCCAGCCATCACGAGGCAGAGAAAATCCCTGACCCCGCCGGGAATCGAACCCGGGAACCCGGGCGCGGGGCCATCTGAGCTACCGAAACACGACTCACACCCGGTCCTCACAGCTTTACTTCTGCCAGTATCTCGTCTCCTACCTTCCAAACTTTACAGAAGCTCTCCTGCGAACCTTGCAGAACTAGCACTCCTGAAAGAAAGGATACTGCGGAGACATGGCTTAGCCACAGCCTGGGGGATGTTTCCAGAATGAGATTTTCACTCTGCAGGAGACGAGATACTAGCAGAATTAAAGCTGTGAGGACCGGGCGTGAGTCGTGCTTCGGTAGCTCAGATGGTAGAGCACTTGCCCGCAAAAGGCAAAGGTCCCGAGTTCGAGTCTCGGTCGGGCACACAGTTTTAATCTGCCAGGAAGTTTCAAAGAATGGGTCGATTGTAACACCTACAGAGAAGTGAAGAAGAAAGTACAAAGACGTGAAGACTTGACATCTTCAAGCAATCAGACGACTTCAAACTAAATCGCACACTGAACACCAATCGAGGAAGTGTGTCGTAATTTCGTAGATAAAATATTATTCCATAAATGTGTTGTCATGTTTCAGTTATGTGCCAAACCGGGATGCATCAATTCGTATTTAAATGAAGGTCTATTATCCGGATAATTGATGCAAAGAAAATAAAAATGACCCAAAATTGCTACTAACGCATAAATGAAAGATGCTTTTAGGCGCACCTAGTACCATCGTCTAGGAATCACATGTAACGATACGGACGTGCGCTCACCAAAAGTCGCAGACAATCAAAAATCCAAAAAATAATCAGCCTGTCAAAACATGTTAATGGAATTCCTGAAAAAATCACTTTATATCTAAAAGAGATGAGATCTTCAGTCCTGAGAAATGAAGATACTTTTTATCATATGAGTTCGTCTTTCTATAGTCATCCACCTGCTCCACTTACTTTCAAAACGTAATAAAATTTCAGTTTAGCGGAGTGAGGAAAGATACAGCCTGTCTATAGCCTTTTCGCCTTCATTGATGGCCGGCAACAATTAGTTAACTCTCTGTAAATATGTTTAATCCCTGCACGTATTTGCAGGGTGAGCTACTGATTACAGAGCATCGTATTCTGATCACGTTGCATCCTCCATAAATATCGGACGCATAAAAAGACTGCGCGAGGCGATTTTTAACTGAACGTGCTGGCAACGTTGTGCAACAGTATTGCGGTGAAATGAATTACTTGTTCGTCAGCTCAAAGCATTTCAATCAACACGGAGTAATCGCCAGCAAATCACTGTATATTTGCGGTCAAAGCATTTAAATAAATAATGAATCTGTGGTCAGTACTCTGCGCTCCTCTAGCCCCTACCTCCACCGTGAACATTAAGGGTGTGGTACCTGCAGGAAACATAATTTACTGGCTTCAGTAATTTTAGACAGGCGTGCCCGTAGATGACAGCGGATTACTCATGCTCATGGGAACGTGCGAGTTGCTGTAGTATCTACTCCACTGAGATCTATTTCCTTCCGCAATGCGACCTCGTGGTCTACCTCTAACGATCTCATCGTCGACGGTATATTAAACACTAATCTCCACTTCCTTTTTTAACATCTCGTGTATTAACACTGTAATACATACGAACATTACCTTATCCAGTACTAATAATATCGTAATGTTTCTTCGCTCTGCATATGGCAACCAGTAACGCAGTAAGACAGTGACAACCAGACAAAGAAATAATAGTACCACGTGTCGAATTAATTTAAATAGTAGTAATAGTTCAGGAATAAAATTGACAAATTTCAAAACCGTAGTGTTACATATTATTCTGAAACTGTCTGTTTACAGATTCCCGGTTCAAATGGTTCAAATGGCTTTGAGCACTATGGGACTTGACATCTGAGGTCATCAGTCCCCTAGAAATTAGAACTATTTAAACATAACTAACCTAAGGACATCACACACATCCATGCCCAAGGCAGGATTCGAACCTGCGGCCGTAGCAGTCGCGCAGTTCCCGAATGAAGCGCCTAGAACCGCTCGGTAACCACGGCCGGCTACAGATTGTTCAAAAACATTTTCACTGGAAACGGATCGACATGAAATTACAAAACAATTCATTACTCTGTTCTTTCTTGGAAAACTTCTTTAACAGGTAAGCAACAAACTCCAAACCATATTTTTTGTAATTATTCGCAGTTTCAGGAAACAACAATAGCTCTGCCTTTTGTAGAAGAATTCTGTTCCGCATATGTTGGCTCCGAAATTTAGAGCGTCGTATGGACTTATGATATCAGCTATCGGATACGGTGCTAGATCGGCTTCAACTTGTGACGACATTCTTTTGTGCTGCTCACGGATTCATTTACACTGCACTCATTAAGAAACTTTTGCATCATAAATGTTTGTACCTCATCACAACATTTCAGAACGTTAAGAGTCACCGATGATACTCCCTGCATTCGTGAATGAACTGCGCAATTTTACTCGAGAATGATACGCAGACTGAAGTCAAATTCTGAATAAATAGGATATGTGATAAAGAAGTCAAACAGGATAAATAATTATGTATTCATATGAAAAACTGTATTGTGGTGTAAATATTCGTCTCTGGATGAAGTTTTACCCACTGAAGAAAGGCTTCAATATTAACGTAGCTTTTTTTCGTTATACGCCCTGCCGGCCGCGGTGGCCGTGCGGTTCTAGGCGCTCCAGTCCGGAGCCGCGCTGCTGCTACGGTCGCAGGTTCGAATCCTGCCTCGGGCATGGGTGTGTGTGATGTCCTTAGGTTAGTTAGGTTTAAGTAGTTCTAAGTTCTAGGGGACTAATGACCACAGCAGTTGAGTTCCATAGTGCTCAGAGCCATTTGAACCATTTGTTATACGCCCAGAAGTACCAGTCTCACTAAAGTTTATACCTATGAGAAAACACTGATGAAACAAAAAGTTAGGAAACGACGCACAAAACATGCGAGTACGTCTCTATAAACACGTGTAGAAGAATGAAAGATTAGGGAAGGGAGTAAGATTGATGTCCGTCGATGACGTGGTCATTGGAGGCTATCAGCTCACCTTAAGAAACGATGGGAAAGGAAATCGCACTGCACTTTCAAATGAACCATCGTGGTATTTACCGTAAACGGTTTAGGAAAATTATGGAGAACCCAAATCTGGATTTAAGCGCTGTCGGGCTGGCCTAGCACTTGGATGGGTGACCATCCGGTCTGCCAAGCCCTGTTGGCAAGTCGGGTGCTCTCAGCCGTTGTGAGACATACTGAGGAGCTACCTGACTGAGAAGTATCTGCTGCGGTCTCGGAAACTGACATACGGCCAGGAGAGCGGTGTGCTGACCACATGCCACTCCATTTCCGCACCCAGTGATGCCTGTGGGCTGAGGATGACGCGGTGGCCGGTCGGTACTTTTGGGCCTTCATGGCCTGTCCGGGAGGAATTTAAATCTGGACCACCGTTCTTTAGCATAAGATTAATAATGAAATTAACGTCGAGTCAACAATAATGTCTGTAACGATGGAGCATAGGCCCAGAATGATGGAGGTTTATAATGGAACCATTTCACTTGTTACTCTTGGCAGTTTATGGAAATCCTGCTACGAAGTTTCACGTCTGAATGGCTTGGCGGAGTCTCAACAAGCATCGCTGACGCCGCACATGCGCTTCTGCACAAGTCTATGGGCTGTTGCTATTGTCCTCCATGGTAAAAGCTCGCCAAAATCGATCATCTTCACATAGTAAAATCGCAGAAAGACGCCAGCTACATATAATGCGAACATTTTCTATGACGGTATTTGTTATAGCCAATGGGCACTGGTATGTTCCACAGTACTGCCAGGTACGCGGTATTGCCTGCTCGGTAGACATCAACAAGATAGTCCAAAACTTAATTTCCAGTCAGGATTATGCATGGCTCCAACCGACAAGATGGCGCCGATATGGCCGCCCTACTTCACAACGGCAGTCTCGTTCACCAACAGAAGCATGGCAGGATATCTCCCCTTACTAAGTACTCAGGGGCCTACACGGTGTAAGACGTCGTAGTCTCCTGACCTTCATTGCTTACATATTCTGCTCTCACAATCACATTCCGCACATCAAGACGCTTCATTCGAACCTGAACTCGATAAGATAAAGTCAGTGTTGTATGAATTCATGTGAACGATATACAAATAACAAGTGCGCACCGGGGTTGAAATAATCAAGGCTGGTGTACACACACACGTTCCAGACACGACGGTCGCAGGAACTGTTAGTTCGAGAGAGGCAGACCGCACACAGGGTTGCCGGTCCCTTCAGAGAACAAGTCAATCTCGGCTATCCGTGGGGCAGAAAGCGTGTGCCCGAGTGAGAGGAGGAAAACCCCGTGTTCGGCTTGAAAGTAAATTCCGCTACATTGTGTGTGTGCGTCCAACCTATGGATTCATTACACATAGCACACAGTTTCAGAGATTTTCACAGGGAAACAGCAAATGCCAAATGCCGATACTACAGATTTCCAGATTGGTCACCTTAAACGAAACGTCATTCTTCCGTTTTAGAAGAGCAATGCTGATTGACAGACGATATTCCTGACGCCTTGAGCTGAAGGAGTAATGGAAGAGACCAAAAGATATACCCCTTCACATCTGGCATGGAGAGGCACCGTTCCGTTGTCGCTCTTGGAGCGAGGAAGAAGTCTCTCCTCAGTACTTCACTGGGAGAGCACCTCTGTCGAGAGCGGATCAAAGTGCCACTCACTCTGTATCGAGTCATTGCGATTCGGCGTTGTTCACTGTGTTGGCCGGCACACTTATTGTGCGGTGTGAACTGACAGAGTTATAGTTACACGCCTGCAAGCGAATTTTTGAGTGGCATCGCGGTGGACTGGTTATCTGACCGGTGTACCATGCCAGTAGTTAGACTAGGGGCGAATAGGAATCCTTGACTTCACCAAGACGTAGGGAGAGTTTGATTGGCGAAGGTCAATCCAGATAGAACGAGAGTTATCTTATTTGTCAGCAGGGAGCGGCGCAGACAGCAGTCATCGCAGCTTACGGTATTGTGCGCTACAGCTCTTGCGAGCTCCATATTTCCTCCACAACAATACACTTCACTGCATTTCACACGCGACAGCCTCGACTGTACCTAGCAACATTCTAATGGATAATTATTCAAGTTGAGTAGGCGCGCCTCTCAGCCATTCTGCCAAGTCAATAACAACCTTAAAATTTGTATAGAAATTTCATTAGCGAAACCTATGCTTGAGAGGTAACTTCACATTCCGAAAGGAACCAGAATATAACTTGTTCAATTCATAACTAAAAGTGACATTGTCATTTCTCAGAATTTTTGCCAAATAAATAATAACTTTCGTTAGTTTCATGTTTTTCTTACACTAACTAGCACTACTCCAGTACCCAAGTATCCCACTAGTTACATAAGAAATTTTGTGAATGTTTGTGTCATTTCCTTACAGCGGACGACTCCAGAAGATATTTATTGCTGAGAGTTTTTCAGGCATTTCTCTTTAGAACGTTAGGAGCGTCTGTCTGACTTCTGTAGTAGTGTCGGGGTGGAAATTGCATCTTGCAGGAGCCACGGGGTAAAGGGTACATCTCAGATTAATTCGTTGCGCAGAATAACGGAATGGCAGATCAACCCCACACGCTCACAACGGTCAAACAACGGCAGTGAGTTGTTCTACAAGTCCGGAACCGCGCGACTGCTACGATCGCAGGTTCGAATCGTGCCTCGTGCATGGATGTGTGTGATGTCCTTAGGTTAGTTAGGTTTAAGTAGTTCTAAGTTCTAGGGGACTGATGGCAACAGATGTTAAGTCCCATAGTGCTCAGAGCCATTTGAACCATTTTTTTTGTTCTACAAGTGCTTAACGTTGCTCGCATTTGTCACTAGGAGCTCAACAGTAGTCTGCGACTGTCTACTTCCCTGCAAACCAGGGCCCGTTACACATATTTTGACTGAGCAACATGTAAACTATTTTGTTTAGAAGTGTGTGTTTATGTGATGAGTGGACTTGTCTGTTTTGCGTTGATACTTTTCAAAATCGATTGAACTGTATTTACTGTACTTGGAATAAATGAGCTGACTTTCATTCAGTTCTGTCACTCAGTAGTTACGTAGCCAACTTGAAAACTGAGACTAAGGCTTTGGGTGGAATATAGCACATAGTGACACTGCGCACAGTAAATAAGGCGACGAGGATTATTGGTAACCAGTCCCTTCGTGGCCATCTAGTGCAGTGTAATTTTGGTGTATCCATCACTTTATGAAAGCTGGTCTAATAGTCAAGTTTTTACATTTCAGCATGGCAACTCCAATACTGGATGTCTCACTGTAATGACTTATCCAGGTGCTTGTGTTGACGAAACTGTCCATACCAGATACTGACGCAGCATAGCTAATGAGTTTGCGCAGCCTTCGTTGCCGTAGAACTACTTAAACCTAACTAACCTAAGGACAGCACACAACACCCAGTCATCACGAGGCAGAGAAAATCCCTGACCCCGCCGGGAATCGAACCCGGGAAACCGGGCGTGGGAAGCGAGGGCGCTACCGCACGACCACGAGCTGCGGACATTGCTAGTTTGGAACAGCTCTTTGTTGCCCGCAAAGTCACAGGTGACAGCCAGCAGAAAGTTTTATCCCTTGCCTATGCAGGTTGAGATGTTTGTCTCCTCTAAAAGAGCTAAACCCTAAACTAACCCGTAATGAACTAACAAACGTATAGTTCGCAGATTATTGTAAACTGCAAATGCTTGTAGTTGCTGCAAGGCATAAATTTTGTAACGGTATTAAGGAAATGGGGTGAAATTAATAGGACTGGATTCTTCACTCGCTGGGATTTAAGCGTGATTGATAATTATCTTAATGATAACTGTAGGTATTGCTGATTCCAAAACGTGGGACATGATTTAATATATTCCCTTTAATAGTGTTTGAAGAATGATGTGTTAAAGTAGACCAAACCCTTATTAGATGAATGTTTATCATAAGTGGGTTTGAGCAAACGATGACGTCATCCACAGTGTAACGCAATCCATCCGTCGCCTATCAGCCTAGTAAACCAAAGCCGGGGCGAGAGCTCTCGCGCTGTCCCAGTAAACAAGGCACGCCGGACTCCGACGACCGTTCGCAGGGCACACCACGGAAACAAGATAGCACTACGTTGCATTCATGTCTGTAGTGCGTCAGTTTTCACAAACGTGATAACTATCTTCGCAACGTCAGGTTTGGTGGAAAATGCCTCTGAGTACTATGTGACTTAATTTCTGAGGTCATCAGTCGCCTAGAACTTAGAACTAATTAAATCTAACTAACCTAAGGACATCACACACATCCATGCCCGAGGCAGGATTCGAACCTGCGACCGTAGCGGACGCTCGGTTCCAGACTGTAGCGCCCAGAACCGCACGGCCACTCTGGCCGGCTAACGTCAGGTTTAATTCCTGTTATAAGAAGGGTCACAAGCCGGAATGTGTAGTTCACGTAGATTTAATGTGAGTGGCACACGCCTTACCGGTGCAGATCCGCATTCTGCATGCTCATTAGAGTGCTAATTTCGCTAAAATTTTCAAGGTAGTTCCGCCATGTCACTTACTAATAAATCGTTTAGTTTACAAGTGGCAATCAACGGAGCTCTCGTTACGTTCCAGAATGATGTGAGCTTCTATTCGAGAGCTTTTTTTTTTAATTTGGAAACATACAGGTTCACCAAAGTTACAGCCAACTGACAGTAAATTATTTAGTTACAGTAAGGACAGCACGGCGATATGTGTTCTATGTGTGGTACTGTGCAATACAGGGATACCACAGACGGAACAAGATTCATTGTAGTGAAGAAGTGGAAAGGTAATAAAATACTAGGTTTCGATATGTTCTCTAAGTTTGGTCTTGCGGCGCACGGATCAGCAAATCAAAAAAAATTTCAAAAATGGTTCAAATGGCTCTGAGCACTATGGGACTCAACTGCTGAGGTCATTAGTCCACTAGAACTTAGAACTAGTTAAACCTAACTAACCTAAGGACATCACAAACATCCATGCCCGAGGCAGGATTCGAACCTGCGACCGTAGCGGTCTTGCGGTTCCAGACTGCAGCGCCTTTAACCGCACGGCCACTTCGGCCGGCAAAAAAAAAAAAAAAAAAAAAAATTTCAAATGTGTGTGAAATCTTATGGGACTGCTAAGGTCTTCAGTCCCTAAGCTTACACACTACTTAACCTAAATTATCCTAAGGACAAACACACACACTCATTCCGAGGGACGACTCGAACCTGCGCCGGGACTAACCGACGGTCCATGACTGCAGCGCCTTAGAACGCTCGGCTAATCCCGAGCGGCGATCAGCCAATCAAGTGTTGGCTGTGATACCCCTCACTCGCCTTCTGGATTTATTAAGGAAGTACGCGAGGGTATTTAATGTCAAAATTATCAGGGATTATAAAGCGAATGGCCGAGCGGTTCTAGGCGCTACAGTCTGGAACCGCGCGACCGCTGCGGTCGCAGGTTCGAATCCTACCTCGCGCATGGATGTGTGTAATCTCCGTAGGTTAGTTAGGTTTAAGTAGTTCTAAGTTCTAGGGGACTGATGACCTTAGAAGTTAAGTCCCATAGTGCTCAGAGCCATTTGAACCATTTTTATAAAGCGCATGCCACTGTGAAGCCTACAGTGGTATCCAAGATGTTAGAATCTCTTAACGTGCTTTTGCTAAGAGAGTTAAGCTTTAGTTGGAACTGCAACGATTACAGCAAAAAGATTGCACTGAACTGATCTAAATAGCTGATACGCTACAACTATAGTGCTCGTCGTCAAACCATACGTTTCTCTGGGTATCTGTGACCTTAGAGCTACTGTTAATTTACAAATGATTGTGGATACACATCCGATCACCAAAATGGAGGATATTATAGCTAATTTGGGAAGAGGTACCATTTTTCTCAAAATCGATCCTCTACTAACCTTGGGTGAACATTCGAAAAACGTTTGGTGATTGATACTCAGACCGGCTTTTCTCGATATGAAAGGTTGCAGTTTAATGTCTCTAGCGTTCCAGTTGTCAGTCGACATCTCGAACAGTTAATCGAGATGTTCCGGGCACTGCCAGTTATCTTGATGATATCACCGTCATGAAAAGACGCGAGTGGTGTTTCATGTAATTTTGTATCATTTTGTCAGTCTCTAGAACGAGCTAAATGTAACAAGGCAAGTGTGTTATCTTCGTTAGGCAAACACAGTACTTGAGACACATATTCAGCGTCGATGGTGTAATTTCCAAACCGAAACTCAACGAGACTTTTCAGACGTTAGAGCCTCTGACGAACATAGAGGAGCTCAAGTGTGTTCTGGGTCAATTCAACTATTAAAGAAAACTTACTGCGCACGTTGCAGCCATTTCAGAACCTTTACATCAGTTGTTATGCAAACATGTGCAGTGTCACTGGTCCCCCGAATGTCGACACGCGTTCCGCAAGCTTTAGCAGGCGCTCACTAAACCCACTTTCTTAAAGAACATTGATCTTAAGAGTTGCTTATCATGGCTGCTGGTGATTTGAACATGGGCTTAAAGCCGTGGTTTTGCACACCGTAATTGGTGTGGAACGAACAATAGCTTTTGCTTCTATAACCATTCTGCGTGAAGAAGGTACAGAAAACTTAAAGAAGGCTTTGATCATTGTCTTACTTTCAAAAAATTTCCCGATTGTGTATGGGAAACCTGTTAACAGACCAGTAGATAATGTTCTACAATGCTGGCAGTAGCCACTGTGACGAACTGAGCCTAACATTCTGCGTGCGAAACAGTACGTGTTTACTGTGGTCACAGCAGGATTCCATGCAGTATCAATACAAACTATCGTAGCAACTGATGAGGGCCTCATAGAGTCGTATTTTCACAGATTCATTAATAATGAAGTTCCAAACGTTTGAAGCATAGGACCAAATTTTCGTTTCACTGTATTCTACGATAGCTGATTTTCTGGCTTTAAGAAGGTGAATAAGCCGCTTGTGTTCAACGATTCGCTCCTGAACTATACCCAACAGTTCCTCTATGTATGATTTACTACACTCGCACTGAATGTTATAAACACCTGCTTCGAGCAGCTTTAAGCCGTGTGTGATCTATCCGAGAAGCGTCGATAGTTTATATGTGGTATAAAATATGACTGTGTCCTCACGTTTGCTTATTACTCTGCTTATTTTCGTGGAAATGTTTCAGGTAAATGGCAGATAGGCTGTCATCTTGGTGACCTCAACGAATGGCCTCTTCTGCCGCTTACTTTTCTGCAGAGCTCTGTTGAGATGGATATCCGTTTTCCATGAACAAAGATTGGAAGTCTTCCAATTCCGCTTGCCTGTTATCGGCATCTGAGATGCTATGAACTCCATGAATTAAGGTCTTCATAACTGTTTGTGCCAGATGGTGGTAACTAGTAGCCTGTAACAACAGGTCTGTGTGAATGGGATTTCTAAATCCTGCATGTCCAACTGTACCACAGCTCCTAAGTCCCAATGAGGCACCTAGAAACAGAAGACAACCTTCTTTTCCATCTCTATAAGAGATTTTATATTTTCGTGTGTGGAATTACCCCATGAAGGGATTGTTGGACACTGTGCACACTATGAGGTCAAACTTTAGAATTATCATCAACGAATAACCAGAACACTGTTGGTTCTAAAACTGCTGAATCGAGTGTGCATTCCTCAAAATTCTCCATAAAAATATTGACCGACATAACAACGCCTTCAGTCTGTTCAAATAATTCGTTCTCAGATAAAAAAGGAGGTAGAAAAATCGCTGTTATATCATTTACTGAGATACCGCACGAAATTTGAAATTGCCTATTCCTCATTTGCCAGCGGCTTTATGGGAAAAGTTATTTCCAGTATTCATTGCATATAAAGGTTGTCTTTTACTTCCCTTTGTTGTACGGCGTCTCTGAAAGCTTTCTAGGCTAGCCAGAAAGTCTGTAATAATTGTGATGTTGTATACAAGTAAACTCATGGCAGACTTACAGACTTCCATTGCTGACAAATTGTCAGTGCACACCCATATCTGCACTTCAGAAGCCATGCTAAGGTTTTAGTGGTGACAGGACATGATGTTTAAATATTCTTGAGCCCCCTCAATCAGGGATGTCACGCGATAAAAGAGATACATTTCTGGTACACCTCGCAAACTATATAAATTCTTTCTTCCATTGCGATCACTGCCCTTGATGCTTGTTGGCGGTAACATTTCATTTGGTGTCTCGTAACAGAGAGACTGATCACGATGTGTCAGAAGATTTCTGATCATTTCTGTGACGTTGTTGTGGTGATTAAACAAACGCCTGACGAAGCGTTAATTCGTTGTTTTCTTAAATTTTCTCTAATTCTTCCAATAACGAACTTGTTGACAGCTTCACAGTCACAACAGTACTCATAAATTAGTTGTTAGACGGTTTTGTGGCTTGCATCAGGGATGAATTGCTCTTCCTCATTGTTCATCCAATATATCTAAGTATGGTACCTGCCCCTCTTCCCCATGGCTAAATGTATGCGACTGCTTCATATTAAATTTCAGATTCTTCTAGTTACCTAACAGCTGCGACAGATTCCAATGACAGGGGATCGATAAGATATTAAGAGGATATAGCGTCTTCCTCATGTCAAAGATACAACATTTAAAGAGTCAGGTCACCTGCAAGTAGGGTATTTGCCGTATACTACGCGTTTCTGTCATGTCATAATCTTCAGGTGGATTTTGCTTTTTACGTAATGGAATGTGACGTTTATTGGTAAGCATTAGTCTAACTCCAATTTAGAAACATTAGCATTAATTGCGTTATTGAATATGTTTTATACATTTATACTAATACTAACTGACAAAAACGGAATTTCCCACGTATTCATTTTGCCACTTTTTTTATCACAAAAGGAAACAAAGGATTAACTGTGTTTGTAGTGAAGTATAGAAAAAAATAATTTCCAAGTATTAGTGAAAAAGCGTCTAAAATTATGAAACATACGTACAAAGAAACACGCATAATGTACAAATGTATAAGTACAGTAACCAAATTAAGAAAAATGGTCCTGGGAAGTTTCAGCTGTTTAGCGTGTCTACAATGCGATTTTGTAAACGTCTCTATGATATCCGCTCTGAATAACTCTATGGACGGCTATTGTTTTCAGCTACAGCTGCTTGCGCTTCGCAGTGGCATTCTCTTAAGTTGACTCGACTGTAGGAGTGTCTTAGCAGTAAACAACAAATGTATTAAGAATTCATCCGTGATGCAGCATTTTTTCACGTGTCTCAGTATGACGTCACATCTGTTGAACTGTTTGTCGTACCATGATATGTTTGTGTAGAATGTCTGCCGAGGTGGAAAAGCAGTTAGCGGGCAACCTTTGGGAAACCTGCCGCAGCTCATAGCTGGTGTAGCCAGTCCTCCAGACTTGCGAATATCATTCAGTCTTTCAGTATCGCGTAACAGAACACATGCTGATGTCAGAATGCGTTTCTTATAGCTAAACGGAAAGAGGGGATCTCTGAGATAGATTCCCCTTTTTACATACAGAATGGTTTAGATGGAATCGCAGGAAATTTAGAATCTATCAAGCAATTGAGGAATGGGACGCTGTTGGTAGAAACATCAAATTTCCAACGAGTAAGACCATCCAGAAAGCTCAATGCCTTAATGAGTATGCAATAGAAAGTGAATTGCACAACTCTTTGAACTATAGCAAAAGTATTGTGACTTGTAGAGATCTGGTTCACATTCCCCAAGAATAATTGTAAGCTGAGTGCTCCCAGAAAGGCATCGTTGATGTGTGAAACGTAATGAAAACTGTAGATAGCGATCTAGTGAAATCAGACTCATTAATAATGACTTCCAGAGCATGTTAAGGCTGTTTTCCTTCGCCTGTGTTCGGCTTTATATTCCTAACCCAATGCACTGTTTTACGTGTCAGCGCTTTGGGCACAGCTCCTTCGATTGTAAGGGAGAATCCAATTGTGGCAAATGTGGTAAGGGCGCCTATGAAGATGTTGGTTGTTCATGTTCTTAGAAGTCTGTAAACTGCACCCCGTCTGGAGTAGGGACTGTAGTGTCTTCCTTGAAGAGAGGAAGATGCAGGAGACTAAAAAACTGAGCGTATGTTGGATGGTGAGCCCAAAAAGACCTATAAGGCCACGCAGTCCCTGAAGTGTGCTACCTTCTTTGTATCTGTTCTTAATCAGCCAGTTCAGAAGATCGATGACGCTACGCAAACGGAGGTTACTACTGTCAGCAGTAGTACCTGCCAGTGCACTTGTGCTGTCACAGTTACTTCAAAGCCTACACTTCCTCCCAGAACATCATGCAGAGCCGTAGTCTCTAAGGTTGCGGAGCTCCCTGCCCCTGCAAAGGTTCAGTCTGCTTCACCGTCCAGTCCTGCCACCACTACTGCCACGGTTGTTGTTCTGATACCTACCCAGGGCAAAAGAAATCAAAGACCAAGCTTCGACCACCCACGGAGTCGAGAATTAATCAGTCCGACGATGTCGATGTCAACCCATCTGACATCTCTCTTGATTCTTCTATCGAGCTAATGGGCCCTGATGTCGGACTGGGGCAAACATCTCGCCTCAAGGCTGAGCTCCCACACATTACCCAGCGGAAAGACACGGTGAAAGAGTAACCTCCGTGAAAGGTGGCTCCCATATAAAAACGGAACATTAATGGGTTCAGGACAAATATGGTGGAACTAAAACTGCTAAAACAGGAACGCCTTCTGCGCCTGTGTCTACAAGAAACACATTTTAAAGACACTGACGCCACTTAGCTACGGGGTTATAGTCTTCACCGAGAGGATGATCTGACAGGGGCAAAGCAAAGGAAAGTGTTGCTATATTTGTAAACAACGTGCATCACTCTTCTGCTCTCTCGCTGGCTACTGACCTGAAAGCAATTGCCATTGAAATGTTTGTGTGTCATAGGATAACTCTTTGCCCACGGTACCTGCCTCCGCAAGCTGCAGCATACTCTGAGGCCCTCACAGATCTCATGGAACGACTCCCATGACTGTGAGGCTCGACTTCTACTTGCTCTCTTGGTCGGGATCTAGAGAGCCTTTCTATGAGCTGTGCATTCTCAATACAGGTACCCCCACTCAGTTCTGTGCTGCTACTGGGACACTCTCAGCCATGGACCACTCCTTCTGCCCTGCAGTAGACTCTGTTCAATGGGATGTCACTGACGACCTTCATTCCAGTGACCACTTGTCACTCTGCATCTGCCTACTGGTGGAGCAGTTCGTGAAGAGATGCCACCAAAATGTATCGTCAGCAGGGCTAACTGGACGCTGTTCAGCCAGCTAGTGGTGTTTGACAACCCAAACAGTGTCCAAGAATGGGTGGACCACATTACACGAATGATCCATCATGCTGCTGATTTATTGAACACAAAGTCCTCCGGTCGTTTTACATTACTGGCCATTAAAATTGCTACACCACGAAGATAACGTGTTACAGACGCGAAATTTAACTGACAGGAAGAAGATGCTGCGATATGCAAATGATTTGCTTTTCAGTTCATTCACACAAGGGTGGCGCCGGCGAAGACATCTACAACGTGCTGCCATGAGGAAAGTTTGAAACCGATTTCTCATACACAAACAGCAGTTCACCGGCCTTGCCTGGTGAAACGTTGTTGTGATGCCTCGTGTAAGGAGGAGAAATGCCTACTATAACGTTTCCGACTTTGATAAAGGTCGGATTGTAGCCTATCGCGATTGCGGTTTATCGTATCGCGACATTGCTGCTCGCGTTGGATCGACATTGCTGCTCGCGTTGGTTGAGATCCAATGACTGTTAGCAGAATATGGAATCGGTGGGTTCATGAGTGTAATACGGAACTACGTGCTGGATCCCAACAGCCTCGTATCACTAGCAGTCGAGATGACAGGTATCTTATCCGCATGGCTGTAACGGATCGTGCAGCCACGTCTCGATCCCGGAGTCAACAGATGGGGACGTTTGCAAGACAACAACCATCTGCACGGACAGTTCGACGACGTTTGCAGCAGCATGGACTATCAGATCGGAGACCATGGCTGCGGTTACCCTTGACGCTGCATCACAGACAGGAGCGCCTGCGATGGCGTACTCAACGACGAACCTTTGGTGCACGAATGGCAAAACTTCATTTTTTCGGATGAATCCAGGTTCTGTTTACAGCATCATGATGGTCGCATCCGTGTTTGGCGACATCGCGGTGGACGCACATTGGAATCGTGCATTCGTCATCGCCATACTGGCGTATCACCCGGCGTGATGGTATGGGGTGCCATTGGTTACACGTCTCGGTCACCTCTTGTTTGCATTGACGGCACTTTGAACAGTGGACGTTACATTTCAGATGCGTTACGACCCGTGGCTCTACCCTTCATTCGATCCCTGTGAAACCCTACATTACGACTGCTACCCTGGCCAGTACATTCTCCAGATCTCTCACCAATTGAAAGCGTCTGGTCAATGGTGGCCGAGCAACTGGCTCGTCACAATACGCCAGTCACTACTCTTGATGAACTGTGGTATCGTGTTGAAACTGCATGGGCAGCTGTACCTGTACACACCATCCAAGCTCTGTTTGACTCAATGCCCAGGCGTATCAAGGCCGTTATAACGGCCAGAGGTGGTTGTTGTGGGTACTGATTTCTCAGGATCTATGCACCTAAACTGCGTGAAGATGTAATCACATGTCAGTTCTAGTATAATATATTTGTCCAATGAATACCCGTTTATCATCTGCATTTCTTCTTGGTGTAGCAATTTTAATGGCCAGTAGTATGGAATTCAACTTCTACCTTGGTGTACTGGTGAATGACCCTCAGAAATCCAGGTCAGGTGTGTGGTGCTTCGACGGTTTAAGACCACCCAAGTGCAGAGAATGTCATAGCATTTCAAGTCGTGGGAGCCAGGGCTCCACGTGTAATTAAGGAGAGCAAGAAATGGCCATGACAAGCGTTCCTGGACTCCATCAACTGTTCCTCTTGTTCTACAAAAGTATTGGAAGCCGTCAGGACGATTTCCAGTAAACAAAATCGTTTACCAATAGCAGCAGTGGTCAAACAGCGTTGTCTCCAAACAATGCCCAGAGACATTGCTCTGACGATGGCAGAGCATTTTGCAGGGGATAGGGATGGTGCCAACCAGGATCTTGCGTTTCACACTAGTGTGCGTCTGTAGAGAGGGGCTAGTTGGACTTCAGATACCACAGATTTGAGTCTTAAAATTGCCCTTTTTCCATGTGGGAACTGGAGTCGGTACTCTGTGAGACTCGTGATACTGCAACCTGTTACGACCAAATCTGGAACTGCATGCTTCGAGATTTGTCAGCAGTGTCACTGGATGTCCTCCTCGAATGTTTTAATGTTATATGGCAGACCAGCATCTTTCCCAAGTCATGGAGAGAGGCAATTCTGATACCTCTCCTCAAACCAGGAATGGACAACCCATGCTTCAGTAGTTACCAGAGCGTAGTCTTTAACGATCTGTGTAGAAAAGGCCCTGCACCGAATGGATAACCATCGTCTACTTTGATTGTACGAGACCAGGCAATTCCAGAGATTTCGGTCCACTGTCGAGAACTTGAACCACGTAAACATCACAGTAATGGCATATTCTTTGATATCAGTAAGGCAGACCCACAACTTTAATCTTGTACAATTAAGAGCTCCTTCAAGCCATACGGACACAGACTTTAACTCATTTATTTTACTGTGGTTCCTCGTTCTGATAACCTACGGCATTGTAGACACATAATAAGATGTACCTCATCTCTGTTACAGACTTCACATATCTGAAATGTCCGAAAAGCAATAATTTCTCGACTCTTAAAAGCCTCCAGCCCTGTTACAGCCTCTACTTTAGGTCCACGTACTACAGCCACAGTAACCCAACCATTACCAGTCCATTAGCGTCTGCGTTCGAAAGCGTGAAATTCAATATGCATCCGCAAAAGACTGAAGGGCCATGCAAAATCACTTGGGCACCTACTCGATTCTTCCTCCTAATAGCAATAATATCAATAGCTTTGTATACTGTAAGGCACGGACGCCTTCTCCTCCTATAACAACGCGGATACTAGGAGCTCTGCCTGACGGCCTCCTTCCTTAACGTTCTTTCTTAAGTATCGCAGGTAAGCATATTACACTATTGTATGGCAATGCAGTATATCAAAATATGTTGCAGCGGCAGCAAAATTCACAGAGATGCCCAGAGGTGCCTCACACAGAGAGCGTCCCAAGGTGCCCTTGACAGCTACAACACCAGAAAGAATCGCTTCTCGGCTTTTGGGAAGATCAGTTTGTGGACTGTTTTGGTTTTTCTTTTTTTAAAAAAAGATAGCTAGCTTATTTAAATTTCTATAATAAAGTGTCACATCACCAGCAGCTTTAATCGCTTCAATAATCCATACGGACAGATACTCTGGCTCATTTATTTTACGATACTCTCTGTGTGAGGCATCTCTGAGAGTCTCACTTACACTGCGACATACTTTGATGTATATGTTGCATAGAACAGTGTAATATGCTTATCTGTGATACTTAAGGCTGCCTACCGCGTTATTATAGGAGGAGAAGACGTTAGCGCCTTACAGTATATAAAGCTGTTGCTAATGTTGTTCAGAAAGATTGGAGTAGGCGCCCAAGTGATTTTGCATGTCCCTTCAGTCTTTTGCTAACGCAGACGCTAATCGACATGATAATGATTGGGTTGCTGTGGCTGTGGTACCTATCCCAAAACTAGACAGTCGATAAATTATTGCTTATCGGACATTTCAGATATGTGAAGTTTATAACAGAGATAGTGGTACATCTTATTATGTGTCTACAATGCCGTTGATTCTCAGGACGATGAAAAATAAATGAGTCAGAGTGTGTGTCCGTATGGCTTAAAGGAGCTCTTAATTTTAGCAAGATTAGGTGGTGGCGTGACGCATTGACACAGACTAGTGATGTCGCGTTATTATAGGAGCAGAAGGCAGTTGACCAGATCCTATCAGTAATGTGTATGGCCATCTCCCTATCTTCATACAGTTCTTCCTCTCCTAGCGCTTTTTCAGGTCCCGAGTTTGTAATGTGTCGCCAGATAGTTTTAAGCAGGAGAATGGTGTTCCTCAAGGAATCGTTTTAAGTGTTGCCCTATGTGCCAGAAACATAACCAGTATCACGTCTGTGGTGAGGAGTCCTGTACAGTGTTCCTTATTTGTGGACGATATTGCTGTTTTCTGTTCTTCGTACAGTGTTACAATAGCGAGCCGTCAGCTGAAACTTACATTGCGGAGGTGAGAGGAGTGGATTGTAAATATGGGTTCTCAGTTTTCCGCAGATAAATGTGTGTGTATTCATTTTAATCGTTGCCATCGTATTTTTAATGTAGCCCTCTTGCATATGAGCGTCCCCATTCTACATCTGAGAGACTCAGTAAGGTTTCTGGGCCTCTTTTATTACTCCAGCTTGTCGTGGTTGCCACACCTGAGAGATGTAAAAGCCAGAATCTTGAAAGGCGCTGAACATCATGAAGTTCCTTATCCACCGGTCTCTAGAAGCAGACAGGCCGCATTTGCTGCATTTTTGCAGGCCTCTCCCAGGTCAGCGACTAGACTGTGGGTGATCGGTGTATGAATCGCGAGACCTTCTTGTGGGAAGACGACTGACGCTGTCAACCATGAGGGGATTAGGCTGGCCAGTGCCATGCCCTGTCTGTGTACTGAGGCCGGTGCGCTGCCACTTACAATCCGACAGCAACTCCTTATGGTGCGTCAGACATGTACGTTCCTCGCAGCTCAATATTCACTTCTATACCATACTCTCGTCCTCCTCTGGAACTCGTTTCCTCCAGCCGTCTATGAGCAACAAGGCGATTTGTGATCCGCGTGTGGCTTGTGATGGAGCCACTTGGTGTGGAGCAAGTAGAACCCTAAAACCAGGTTTTTAACCGTCTGTCACCCTGGTTACTGCAGAGGCCCAGAGTAATAACAGATTTATTGCAGTAGTGGAGAGACTACTGCTACATATGTTTGTAATATACTATTTTCTGACATTTTAATGAGCACCACAGCTATCTTTACGGATGGGTCCAAGGAGGTGAAGTCCATTTGATGCTATGTTGTTTTCCCCGATCTTGTCCTCAAGGTTCGACTGCTTCGAGACTTTACTGTTTTCGGCGCAATAATATACACGATCCTGACGGCTTGGAACAGATGAGAAGTGCTTCGAATGCTAAATGTCTCGTCTGTTCCGATGATCTGAGTGCCCTTCACCCTCTCTCAGCACATACAGTAGCCCTTAATATCCAGGACGTCCTCCTCCAACCACAACGGCTGGGGAAGCAGGTGTCTTTTTGCCGGGTACCAGAGCAGGTGGGTACTGCGTGGAATGAAAGGGGGGATGTCGCAGCCAATGAGGTGTGTCGTGATTCTCAGTTATTTCAGTGTGCCATTCCCCTGCATGCTGTCGCCTCGCTGTTGAGGAACAATGATGCGTCGATAGGGGAACGAGTGTCTCAGAAAGCCCACTACGTGGCCATGGCGTACTTCGTTTCAGGCATGAAGTCCTGGTTAGGTCCTCCTCACTCGTATTTGCGTAGGCCACAGTCCTCTGCCGGATGGCTTCTTGCTCCGGTGGGAGGACCTTACAGTGTTTGGTGCTTGTGGCGTATAGATCAGTGAGTCACATTTTACTAGATTGTATTTTATTTTCGGACGAGAGGGTGCTGCAGATTTGCCAGAAGATCTACCCTCTATTTGGTGACGTCCAAACGAATGTGGTACGGGTTTTAAGATTTTGTGACGCGTCCAGCTTGTTTCTGAAAATTTTAGGATGATGTTTTTAATGTGTTAACAGGTTGACTGACACACTCTTGTGTTCTGTAAGTGGTCAGGCAGTTACATTTCCCTGTGTCTTTATTTTAGCACTTCTACAGTTTCACATCTGTTTTAATCCCAGGTGTATCACCTTCCACCATTCCTGAGTTGTGTGGTTGTGTGGTTGTGTGATTGTGTGGCTCGACGCGAGTGAAGTGGGAGTTAACGAATGTGTGTCGTTTTATAGATTTCCTCTGCGCTGTGTGCAGCAATACTAAAGATTTTATCCACATTCGTTTGTTTTAATGAGTGTAAGGGCGCTGATAACCTCGCCACTGAGCGTCCATCAGTTCCAAACGCATGCATACAAACACACACACACACACACACACACACACACACACACACACACACACAAAGAAGTAATAACTTTACACGTCATGCATAATGCTGCAGTTTCTCCCGGTCCGTATTATACAATGATATAGTTTTGTAGGTACATTCAGCGGTGCTTGTGGATACTGTCTGAAATACGTGTTCCGAATAAAGTAGTAGAAAAAGAGTAATAAATTTCAATGTCATCATAATGTGGCAGATTCTCTAGCATCTCAGTGTCTATGACGTCATGTCCTCTGAACTATATGTGGTACTTTTTGTAGCTGCCTAGCGGCACCTGTGGCTACTGCGTGGGTAATTTATTGCTGATAGATTTAATACCACAGAAGTAATACATTCAGACATCATGCATTCACGCATAATGTGGCTATTATTCATTGTTTATAAAGTCATATCTGTTGAATTATGACAGGTAGTTGGTTATAACCCTGCACACGATTGGTTTCTGACACTAGCCGAGCGACGTGGCGCACTGATTAGCACTCTGGAATCGCATTCGGGAGGACGACAGTTCCAACCCGCGTCCGTCCATCCACATGTAGGTTTCCCGTGATTTACCTAAATCGCTTCAGGCAAATGCCGGGAAAGGGCACGGCCGATTTCCTTCCCCATCCTACCCTAATACCAGCTTGTGCTCCGTCTCTAATGGCCTCGTGGTCGACGGTACGTTAAACACTAATCTTCTCATTCTTGACAGCAACGGATATGTGTACCGAGTTTGGCTGAAGTCGGTGCAATGGGTTAGGAGGAGATGTGGAGCACACACCAACACACACACACACACACACACACAAACACAAACACGCACGCACGCACGCACGCACAGAAACACACATACACACATACATACATGTTTCATAACATGTATCGGTTTACTGTTGTGCTTACAGGTATGTTGAAGAGCTACAGTGGTTTCATTCTGCCAAAGGGCACCAAATGTCTTGGTCACATTAGATTTGAAGCTACAATATTTTGCAAGTCTTAAAGTACAAATAAGTTAATTACAAATGTATGTACAGCCACCTCGTTGGCTATACGTAGACCCTGTAACTAAATAATGCACGTTTGCTGGATCTCAATCAGTAAAAATGTTTGAAAAAATTAAGTCAGTGGTCGAACGAAGCAGGTCATATATGAGAGACTCTTTCCCGTTTCGATCATGTGCTCCGTCTGTAATGACGCCGTTGTCAACGGTATGTTAAACCTCAATCTTTCTTAATTTCTGTGAATTATGAAGCAGTTATGTCCACTATAGGAGAAAAAAAAATTCCAGCACCGATTCTCTCCTACAGCTTCTCCTAAGGAATTGAAATAATTACTTTTACATTGGCAAAGAACGTTCTACAATTATTTTCGACCGATATTAGTACGAAAAACATACTAAATCGCATTTAGTTTGTTAGGTACTTACGTCCAGCAGGCCATTAGCAGACAAAATTTACACCGAGTGAGGTGGTGAAACGCTGGGCACAATGGACTCGCATTCGGGAAGATGACAATTCAAATCCGCGTCCGGCCATCCAGATTTTGGTTTTTCCTAAACTGCTCCAGACAGAAAGGTCACGGTCGACCTCCCCACCCTCGAATGAGTGTGAGCTTGTCCTCTAATGATCTCGATATCAACTGGATCGTGAAACCTACATTTAATGGTAGACCACTGCTGAACAAGTGTAGCAATCTACGGGGTTCTGGCCCAATGTGACCATCAGATGTGTGCTCAAGGTCATTGAGATTATCGTGGGTCTGTTACATCCTCACATGACGTCATCAGTGACTCATGATTGCAAGATATCATCAAGATGGTGAGTGACGGAGAATTTAGAAACAAAAGTTGGTGGAAAATTTTAAATTTAAAAATATTCCTGGCGGGAAATTTCAAAATATGTAAGATGATAAATGGTGGTAAACTCTAAAAAAATGTTTTGCAAGTTCACGTGTGTCCCAATAACAACCAACTGTTTGCTCGCCAAAGGTGACAGTATTTTAAAGTGCTGAAGATGAATAAGAATGTACATTAGAGGCGTATGTTTCCACATCGTGACAGTATAAGATATCAAACGATTTGTGCTGCAAGATAAAGTTAATTGTGATTTTTGTCTATACGCGAAAATGCAAAAAGTAGTAACTGCGGAATATTGTGTGAAAGGATATAAAATTATAATAAAACAGTAGTATTATGTTTTTTTTTCCTTTCATTCCCTCTGTAATATGTATGTAATATAGTGCGGTTTGATAGCTTATGCAAATAAGTACACACACACACACACACACACACACACACACACACACACACACACACAGAGAGAGAGAGAGAGAGAGAGAGAGAGTGAGTGATGGCAGATGGATGAAATTTGCTGGACGATACTTTCGAACATAGAAGAAAAACACGTGTGTGTGTGTGTGTGTGTGTGTGTGTGTGTGTGTGTGTGTGTGCGCGCGTTCTGCTTACGAAATTTTTGATAAATAATCGAATACTGTAGAACATGTTGCCCAATTCAACTGAAGAAGCTTGCGGAAATGTCAATGTATAACTGGATACTTTTGAACATTTTTCTATTGCACAGGCTACATAGTTGTACACATTAACGTAACAGACAACAGTAGCTGCATTAACTGAAACCATGTGCATCATATTACTCAGTTCGTGGTCTGTTTCTAATCCATCTATTACTTCATGAGAGTATGATTTCGCTGTTCCCCGAACTCACGTGCTCCAGTAAGCCGCAACTTAGGGCTTCATTAACCTGAGCTCTGCCATCCACGTGGCAACGAATTCATCTATATAATCTGCAACCACGTGTATGCCCGACATTTAGCAGTGCAAGATGCTAACTGAGCGCTAGCAACGTGAATTTTAGGTCGTATACGCACTCGAAATTGAAACAGCGGTGTTGTAAAGAACAGGTAAGCTTTCAACCCTTACGGTAAACAGTCTCTAAAGCAGCTCGAAAACAGAAGTAAAATTGGCAGTGTACTTGGAACATTTAGAAATCTGCCCTTATAATTCTTTCAAGTGAACAACGAATTATCCGAAACTTACATTTTCTTTAACGCTAGGTAGCTTAGGGAACTAGGTTGTGTTTGTAATAACTGAACTCTCCTATAACGTGATTTGTTTTTTTCTAAATTCGTGCCCATCGAATTAGAAATAAGTGGTTTCTCACCTTGCCATGTCTTACTGTGGGCAGTATGCAGTCATGTCCACTTAAAATGCGAGATCTGCAGTCTATTACGGATCTCATAATTGTCGTTCTTCCATTGTGCTTTTCTTCATACACTCGACAACATCGTGTCTTAAATCGAAAAGTCGTTCCAGGCATGTCACTGACTTATCCAGCATACTTTGCTATATTTAAAGTCTCCATAGTTTTCACTCACTTCCATCGAAAACTATTGCGACTAACAGTGGAATAATGCGTGCAACTTAAGAAATTTTAGTATTCATATCAACAGTTTCTTCTTGTGCTCCATGACTGAAAATTTAGCACCGAGTGCTTCTTGATACACAGATCGTGGCATTCTGTCTGTCATTGTAATTTTCACCTTTTCCATTCTCAACTAAATCTTTAATTCTCTCTGCATGATGTCGCAATGCCGCTTCATAGCAAATGTGCAGTAGCCGTTTAATAGGCGAATCCACAATAGAAATTTAAATTTCTCTTTCCTCATTCCCATTCAGTTTCAAAGGATTCTGAGGACAGATCGCTAGATTGCCCTTTTTGTGCAAACAGCTACTGGACATGTGAAAGTTCTTCATAACACGAACAAACAGCGAAGGCTAAACAGCAGTGACACAACGAGTCTACCGAACTTAAGAGTGTTGTACCGTCCGAAAAATGCCCCACCACAACACTAACTGAAATGTCTCACTGTGCGAGAAGAACAGGAAAAAGCCGAGACAAGCAAAGCCTTGGCCCTCGCGTGGCCCGTACATCTGACTCGCGTGAGGTTTGGCACACAGTGGCCGACCGTGTGCTGCAGCTCCCTCCACTGTCATCGAAGGTATCCTCGATGATTTAGTGAATGTCCTACCATCCTGTACCTTCTTCTTTTCTTCTCGCTGATTCTGCGGATAACCTCCCCATTTCTTACCTGCCCATCTAATTTTCAACGTCGTTTTACAGAACCACATCTCAAACGATTCGAATCTCTTGTTTTCCTATTCTCCCACAGTCGATAACTCAGTTCCACATAAAAGGATGTGTTCGAACTGTACATTCTTTGAATTCTCTTCCTCAAACTGAGGAGTATGACAAATACTACTAAATTACTTTTAGCCAGAAACGCCCTGTTTCAAATGTGTAGAATTTCTAAGGGACCAAACTGCTAAGGCCATCGGTCCCTACAATTACACACTACTTGAACTAACTTATGCTAAGAACAACACACAGAAATGCTCGAGGGAGAACTCCAGCGGAAACGCCCTCCTTATCTGTACTATGTCCTCCTTCCTTCACGGATAGAAGAACTCTTTACATGTTCTATAGGTGGCCTCCAAATTTATTTCTCATCTCATATCTGCTACTTCTCATTACTTTCATCTTTCTTCAGTTCACTCCGTATTCTGCGTTCGTTAGACTGTTCATGCAACCAGTATATTTTGCAGTTCTTTCTCACTTTCACTGAGGATAGCAATGCCGTCAGCGTATCTAATAGTTGTTATCCTTTCACTCTCAATTTTGAACCCACACCAGAACTTTTATTTTCTTCATTGCTTCTTCTATGTATATACTAAATAAGACGGATGAAAGACTGTATTCAAGTCCTAGATCCCCGTTAGTCCGAGCACAACGTTTTTGGCTTTCCATTCTTATTTTAACCTCTTGGTTTTTCTACGTATCGTACACTCCAAGACAAGAAAAGGCTCACCACGAAGTAAATAGACAAATGGGTGAGAAATCTATAGATGCGATGTGCATGTACACACAACCAAATGCTACAGTTTCTGAAGTATTGCCTGATTTATTCAAGGAAAATTACTTCAAAAATTGAGCAAGTCAATAATTCGTCGGTCCACCTTCGGTCCTCCTGCAAACAGTGATGAGGCTTGGTACTAGCTGACACAGTTATTGGATGTCTTCCTAAGGGATATCGTACCAAATTCTGTGCAATTAGAGCGTTAGATCTTCAAAATCTCGAGGGCCCAGCTCATAATTTTCCGAACGTTCTCAGTTGGGCAACGATCCGGCCACCTGGCTGGCCAAGGTACGAGGGTGAGTCAAATGAAAACTTTAAATTTGCAATAACAAATCGAAATTTCGCGCGGTTATCCTGTAAGTTGGTAAGCATGCTACAAACAGGGTGCAGAATGGCCTGAAGGTGGCAGCATAGTGCAGATGCACACATATCGTCGCAGTATTAGTATAAAGATGGCTGCCCCACTTGCGACATGCACCAGGGAAGAACAGCGTTCTGTTATTCGGCTTTTGCTTAGTGAAGGTGTGAAATCTACTGAAATTCATCGACGAATGAAGGTTCGGTACAGTGATGCATGTTTGTCACAGCAGCAAGTCTACGAATGGAGTAGGAAGTTCGGAAAAGGTGTGACTTCAGTGGAAGATGCTCCTCTTCCAGGTCAGGCACAACGAGTTGTGACTCCACAGAACATTGCATCAGTTGAAGCCATAGTGAAGGCAAACCCCCAAGTGACACTGCATGACACTACAGCATGTATACAGATTGGTCAAGATTAGTCATTGGTCTGAACACCACATTGTGCGTGATGTGCTCCAGTTTCACAAAGTGTCTGGAAGATGGGTGCAACGGCAGCTGACTCCTGAAATGAGAGAACGACATGTTGATGCTTATGAAGAACTTCTTCGGCGAGTTGAACGAGAAGGTGATGTCTTCCTTGCAAGAATCGTTACTGGGGACGAAACCCAGGCCCACTTCCACCAACAGGAAACGATTAGAGCGAGGAAGGAATGGCGCCATTCCTCATCACCAAGCGATTTCCATATCTTTGGACCAGCCAAAGATGCAATGGGAGGAAAGAAGTTCCGTTCTGATGAAGAGGTACGCCACGCGGTGCATGAGTGGTTGCGTGGAGTACCAAAAGAATTTATATACTTTGTAAGCGCTGGAGGACTTCTATTGAGCGTGGGGGGGATTACGTTGAAAAGTGAATCAGCTTTGTACCACTTCTCCACAATAAATAATATTTAAAAAAGTATTTAAGGTTTTCACTTGGCTCACCTCGTAGTATTTTGCAAGCACGAAGATAACCAGCAGAAACTGTAGCCCTATACTGGCGGCTATTATGTCGCTGAAATGAAAGTCCAGCATTACTTGTCATGAATTGCAACCAAACGAGGCGTACAATATCGTCGAAATATCTCTTTTCTGCAAGGGTGAGGCGAATGACTCCAAAGGGGTCCTGCTATGAAAAGAAATGCTACCCCAAACCATCACTCCTGGTTGTCGGGCCGTACGGTGGACGATAGCCTGTTTGGTACCCTATCGCTACCCGGGACGTCTCCAGAAACGTCTTCGACCTGTAATCTCATTTACTGGCGTATAATTCTGTTGAGCGATGAATCCCGCATCGAAGTGAGCCCCGACGACTAGCGAAGGCGTGTGCAGGGACGCCCCAGACAGCAGGAGCGGGGAGGGGGGGGGGGGGATATCTACCCGACTATCGCCCTCCATACTGCCCGATGACAAAGAGTGGTAGCTCGGGTGCCATTTTATTTCCTAGCAGGATCTGTTTGGTTGTCATTCATGGCATCGTTACAGCACAGCGGTACTTCGACAACATTCTGCATCCCAGTTTGTCCCCCCTACAAGCAAGCCATCCTGGCCTTACATTTCAGCAAGATAATGCCCGCCCGCACATGTCGTCATGCTTGCCAAACACCACCTTCGCCAGCAAGGTCGCCAGATCTCTCCCCAATTGAGAAAGTTTGGAGCATTATGAGCAGGGCTCACCAACCAACTCGGGATTTTGACTATGTAACGCCCCAGCTGGACAGAATTCGCCACTTTGTACCTCAGGAGGGCACCCAACAACCATATCGATCTATCAGTGCCAAGCCGAACAAGTGCTTCTATAATGGCCAGAGGTGAACTAACGCGTTATTGGCTTGCTCGGTTTGTAGTTCTCTGTCTCTTGAATAAATCGTCAAATTTTCTGAAATTGTAATCTTCATTTTTTTTTCTCTCTACATGTACGTCACATCTACCTATTTCCGTCCGATTGGGGTAGTTCCTTCGTGGTGCGTCGTTTGCTTTTTTTTTTCCTTACAGTGTATACTATCTGATTTTCACTTGAGCCTATACATATCTTCGTGAAAATTCTGATCATCTTGCA
Source organism: Schistocerca americana (assembly GCF_021461395.2). Lineage (NCBI taxonomy): Eukaryota > Metazoa > Arthropoda > Insecta > Orthoptera > Acrididae > Schistocerca > Schistocerca americana. Next base: position 211,141,860 of record NC_060125.1, on the reverse strand, counting down.
CCATTTTATGTAGTCGTACCCTTTTCCTAGGTCGATAAATTCTGTGAACCTATTCTGCTTTTACTTAAATCGTCCATTACGTAGCGCAACGTTAACTGCCGCGTTGCTGCTGTACCTTTCCTGAACCTAAACTGATCGTCATGTAACCGATTCCCATTTTATTTTCCATTCTACCGTACATTGGTGCATATTAATCTTTTTTCGGTGAAAATCTTAAATTTCTGCACTTCACACTCCCCCGACCCAGCCCGCCCTCCCAAACTCATACAAAATTAATATTGTTTCTATTCCCGAATAGCACTTACATTAAAGGTGTTCTAATAATAAAATTCAACTGCCTCCGCATCACACATACGAACTACATACTGTGTGGCCCAGGAGGAATGGCCACTATTTAGGGATGCGACAGAAATAGTCTAGTAAACATGGGCTCGCAAATGCATACCTCAAGAGCTATGAGAATTGTTCAATAGAAGGGATGTTTTTCACAGTGCCGTAATGAAGATCAACAAATGCTAATAGCGCTTCAGGTATGCGCTTTACCGACGACGTTTACTCAAGATTTTTTCTTGTTTTGGTCCATACAAGTACTCGGAAAATATGGAAAGATAGGAGCTTTCAGTAGAAGATACATGTGTTTCACAGTAGTGAAGATAACGAAGTGCTAAGGACTCGTAAGATTTGCATTGTAGAGAACATGCTCATTAGACTCTTTGGGTCGAATTATCGTCCCTGTCATTTCTCTGAATATTTACCACTCGTTTTTGGACACCCAGCACATCTCCCAGTGTTCTTCAGACAGCCTTCGTGATAATCTCTCCTCCCTCTTCCCCTCGAGCCCATTAGTAAAGCCGTATGTCTGTCGTCTGTCACTGACTGGCGATAGAAAATTCCTGTACATTTTCTTCTTTCCAGGTAGTGAAATGGATCATATTTAGCTATTAACTTGCGAAGCGACTTAAATTTTTAAGCTCTACTATAGTATCTTTATTGGAAAGATCTTCCTCCGCGTAGTTTATACTCGGAAACTGTATTCTGGTTACTACAAAGTGGGTACGACCGGTAATTAGAGATCGTTTGGTACCTTCGCTCTCATCAAATGTTGTAGCTGTTACGAAATCATCTGAACTCACAAAAGAGGACTGCCAGAAGGAACTGTCAGGTATATTTCTTCCAATGTCGTACATAATATTGTTCTTATTTTTGCTATCGTCGTATTTAGTTGGTTAGAAGCATCTCTTCGGCCTATCCTGTGCAGGCCTCTTTATCTCTAGTGAACTACTGCACTCTACACTGATTTGAACCTGTTTACAGTAGTCTAACCTAAATCTCCCTCTGCACCTTCAAATATCCTCCACACTCCCTTCTTTACGTAAATGACGACTCCATCATGCCGCACGATATATCGTATCACCAATCCCTCATCTCTTTCAATTAAAGAATTCCATTTATGCACAGTATGATTGGTTCAAATGGCTCTGAGCACTATGGGACTTAACTTCTGAGGTCATCAGTCCCCTAGAACTTAGAACTACTTAAACATAACTAACCTAAGGACATCACACACATCCATGCCCGAGGCAGGATTCGAACCTGCGACCGTAGCGGTCGCGCGGTTCCAGACTGTAGCTCCTAGAACAGCTCTGCACAGTATGAATCAGTACGTTCCTATTAGCTATCCGTTCTTCACACCTAATCTTCGGCGTTCATATGTAACACCACACTCTTTTCTTGTCTAAAGAGTTTAGGGTCTCGTTTCACTTCCATAGAAACCTATAATGCAGACGCATATCTTCAGGAAAGATTTCGTAGGAGTTAAATTTATATTCAGTGTTTAAAAATTTCCATTTTCCAAAATCTCCTTTTCGCTAATGCCAGTCTGTATTTTGTGTCATTTATTCAGCGGCCATCATCATTTTGCTGCCTAAACGGCAAGTCTCACCTACTTCCTTTAGTAACTCGTTTCATGATGTAATTAGCTCAGAACGGCCAGATACAAATCGAAATCGTTGTCATACTACTATTCGGTGTATAGCCTTATAATCTGTTCTCAAGATAATACCCGTTGCGTTTGCCTACTCTGAGAAGACTTTTGTTTTCTGTCACAGAGCTATATTTTTTTTTATTCATCCTAAACTTTAATTCCTTCTCCGAATAACTCCTTGGTTTTCTCTGGTCAACTATTGCTTCATATCCATGCCCTTGTCATTCAACTTTTCGTTCCATGTGTGTTATGCTTGTTACTTTTATAATTTAAAAGATTGTGTTCCAGCCAACATTCTCAAAACTGTTTGCTAAATCTATAAATGCTCTTCAAGTGAAAATGTCTTTCTTTAGACTGCCTTGTAAGATGAGTCGCCTGATCAATATTGCCTCACGTTACTTTGCTAGTCTCCAGAAGCAAAACTGGCTTCCACCAAGTTTTCTATTTCACTGTGAAGAATTTGTGCGTTTTAAGCAGTCTAGGATTAAGAATACAGCCAACACCGTTCCTTTCGTCTTGAAATGGGCGCTGTCCGTGGAATAGCTATGGTGGTGGATCAGGTGGTCGTGCTGTGATCCGCTGAGAGCTGTCAGAGGGACAGTGGAAGGGACCACGTGGCCAAGGAGTTTGCTTGTGAAGGGGGCGGCGGCGGCGAGGGGAGAAGGCGGGCCATTGTCTGAGTGTTTGCTTCTCGTTACCTGCGACACGGGGCGGCCACACCCATCGCCACCGCGTGAAGCGGATTGTGCTTCTCTGTAGTTCTCTGAGGGGTAGTGAGAAACAGCAGTCCTCAGCTATTATAGCGATATCACACATCCCTGTTTACATATCTAGTGAATGGTTGGGAGTTCTTCGTATTAAGATTATCTAGCCGTATCTAATCTTTTTAAGTAAATAAGACGGGGGGAATGTCGTCTACTGTCGTATGAGACTTATTTTGTGGCAGCTGTGTGATATACAAGTCGGAAGAAGTTAATCTGAGACAAAGTCTACGTCAAAAACCGTTTCAGTAAATTTACTGAATACTTTTCAGCGAGAACAATGTAGCCCTCTTTACGACGATTCCTCTTTTCGTCAGGTGGCTATCAAAATTCCAACAATATGAAGGCTGCTGGAGCAAACGTCCAACTAGGGTGGAGCGATGTTGCTTTTATTGCAAGTGATTAACTTTTCAACCCAAGGACACCTAGTAAGCAAGAGTAACCCCTTCTGCATTATGTATCTCAGGGAAGATTACACCCGAGTGTGCTAAATCATTTATCGCATTTCAGTGCTAATTTTTTGTGAGGAGGCCTTCTTGCGAACTGTGTAAGAAGACCTAGCTGGTCAGTACCGTCAATTCTCGCAATTTACCTCAGGAAATGGGCTTATTTGCAGCAACACAGACAATGTACTATGTCTGGCGCATCATGCAGTGTCAACACGGCGGCCAATGTCGCAACTTTCCTCGGTGTTGTAGCGACCACAGGCGAGCTGACAATGGTGCACCCAACGACAGCAGTGGACACTAGAGCCACATCAGGTTGTCGTTTCTAGCGAGTCCTGGTTTAGCCTATTGCACCATGATGTACGTATCAGTTGTGGATGGGGGGAACGAAAGTTGCCAGACTGCGCTGGTCTTTGACGAACTCTGGCATAGAGCTGAAGTAATATCGAGTAACTTATCCATATCGTTCGCCCTAGCTCTTTGACATGATAGAAAGCTAGGGTACGGACATTGTTCCTCACCTGTTGGCAGGTGTATCTACTACATTACTGGCCCTATATACGAACGTATCGGACTCGCATTCCGGAGGACGACGGTTCAATCCCGCGTCCGGCCATCCTGGTTTAGGTGTTCCGTGATTTCCCTAAATTGCTCCAGGTAAATGGCGGGATGGTTCCTTTGAAAGGGCACGGCCGACTTCCTTCCCCGTCCTTCCCTAATCTGATGAGACCGATGACCTCGCTCTTTGGTCTCTTCCCCCCACACAATCCAATCCAAATCAGTTCAACAGTTCAACGAATGTATCACCTAAAAATTTAATCATGTGTTTCTCCTACAATAACGAGTACATGCAACACGTTTCTCTTTTATATCCTTCCTGTGTTGCAATTTTACTGGCCCAAGTATAGTTAAGAAGATTGCCGCAGCCAGACGTTCTTGACAATGATGTGTTCCATGGGCTGAGCTGTATATTGTTATAAAATTATTTTCACTCGATGGGTAAACCAAACGTTTCCGCCTTTGTCACGGTGACCTGCATCTGCGTCAGCAATGGAAAAAAACTGGGCGCACTCGGTAGGCAAGGGCCCACTTACTTACGTCATGACTCCTATTCCGAGCTTGGTAGTACGCACAGAATTTAAAACTGTTCTGTGGAGAAAGAAGTGATGATCTATAATGGTTGTTGCTCCTTCAATATGAGCAATGATTGGCAGACATCGCCAAATAAGGTGCTTATTTTAGGAAAATCATTTTTCCTCTCATCTCAGTGGAAGACAAACGTGTTGACAAATCCAACGAAAGTTCGCGAACAGCTTTGTACGAAATGACAAACGCATCAAATACTGTTCTAGTTATAGCTGGCAACTCCATTTAGTACTGCAAATAGTCTCGAAGCACGTATCAGCTTTGCGCTTGTTTGTGTTTTAGGTCATCATACCTATCTTACAAACATGAATTTCCATTAATGTTTTACTAAATTCAGGGGTTTTATGTCTTGAGTGTTAGTAGCTATTTCTTACGCAGAAGACTCTGCTGCGTGTAATACTTGGTACTAAGGCTCTGCCGTCCTTCTTGTTTGTATGTTCTATTTCCTACACAGTGAAATTCGTCTACCTCTTCAAGGACTTCTTATCCAAGGTCAAGGCATTTAATGTGGCTACTGGTTGGACATACCATTACCACGCTTATAATTTCGTGTGTGTGTGTTTTAAGTCTGTGTTCATTAAACACCCAACTTCACTGCAATTCAGATTCGGTGATTATAGAAATGTCATCAGCAAACAGTACCACGCTGAATTTCTTTCCGTGACAGGTCGTTTCCACATCGAAATAACCCTTTTATTCCTTCACTGCTTCTTCATTGTACAAATTAAATATCAGTAGTGACAATTACCACTCCTTGCGACACGTGTAAACACCGGTACTCAGTATATCTTCAGTGGCTACCCCCACAAGTTTCTTCTCTGCCACAAAAACTACAGCTACCGCCTTTTTCGGGTCGACAGTGGACCTGGTCTGTTCTAACTTGTATATCTAGATACAAATTTCGCAAGCCAGAGAGAGTACCTTGTACCACTACTAGTCATTCCTTTCCTGTTCCACTTACAAACAGAGCGAAGGAGAAAACGACTATACGCTTCCGGACGAGCAACAGTTTCTACTCTATCTTCATGATCCTTACGCGAAATGTAAGCTGGCGAAAGTAGCATGGTTCTACAGTCCATTTGAAATGCCAGCTCTCTAAAGTTTCTCAGTAGTGGTTCTCGAAATGAACATTGCCTTCCCTCTGGGGATTCCAGTTTGGGTTCCTCAACCGTAACACTAGCGTGCTAACCCAAGCTACCAGTGACGAATCTATCAGCCCGCCTCTGAATTGCATCGATGTCTCCTTTGAGTCCGACCTCTGTGTGGACTCAAACATACTTAAGAAAGGGTAGCACCTCCGTTCTCACGCGGTCTCCTTCACATATGAGCCACTCTGTCGTAAAATTCTCCCAATAAACCGATGTTAACCACTCACCTTGCCTACTACAGTCCTTACATCCTCGTTTCTTTAAAGTCGTTTTGTAACTTTACACCCAGGTATTTAATCGATGTGACACTACAAACACTGTATTTCCACAGACCATTCCAAGAATTACAACGACACAAAAATTTTGGCCCATACATCAAACTTTTGGAGCTCGATTCTGTGGAAATAAGATTGTCTGACAACAAGACTCTCATCAATCGAGATAGCGGTTATCAGCTAAATTCTGCTCGGAATTCTATTACAGAGAAACTTCGTAGTCGACGTAATTATCTGCATAAAGATGAAAATCGACCTGATATCGATACGCCAGGCTTTCACAGTGGAGGGCGCGAGGCGCAGCGCACGGAGCCGTTATGAACGCGCACGCTGAGCAGCGCATGCGCAATGTCACCTCAGTACGGCTTTAAATAGCGTTCTCCCATGTTTTTATGGAACAATCAGTACACCGGAAAAGCTTTAAACATTACACTGTATTCGAACATTAGGGGATTTTTTTCATGCGTATCTGCACTGCCTTACATTTTTCTGCAGTTAGATCTAGCTGAAATACTAAACGCCAACCAGAAATTTTGTCTCAATCATCCTATAACCTACTACACTAACTATATCTTCTCGTAAACCACAGCATGAGGGAAACCAGCCGCAGAATGCTGCTCGCCATGTCTGTCGGCCCTTTTATGTATGTGTAAAATAATAGTGGACCAGACACTATAGATGATACACTTGTCACTGATGAACTTCCACGCTATTCCAAACGCTCCTTAGTCAGAGCTTGGACCACACGCACAATCCGCCTTCAAAGTGGCGTAATAGCTCGAAAATGTGTCAAATTTTGTACGCAACACAAAGTAATAAAGATAGAGATGGAGCTTTCGAGTAAAGCTTGAGGAGCTCTAGTATTTTTCGCGACGCCGGAAGTGACTGAAGCAAAGTGTGTAAATGTTGTGAGAGGCACGTCTGTGGTAGAGTCTGCTTGCTTCGCCTCAAGTGTTGCTTTGCTTCAAAGGCCTAAGCCGGGCCGGCGGGTTGGAAGTGGGGGCGGGGTTGGGGGTGTCCCGCTACAAGCTGGCCTTTGATGCGGGGCGCGGCGCCCTCGTGTGAGTGTGTGGGCTCGCTACAGAGCGGAACGGGGCCGACAGCCCTTCCAGGTCCGAAGCTGCCGCGTGTCAAAAGGTCGCCGCGTCGTGTTCCCTTTCTGTCAACCAATTCATCGCGTACTTTAAGCACAGTCATTCAAGGGGTTGAAGAAGATCATCAGCTACGACATTCAACTGCATTAATTGTTTCGAGGGTGCATGCTTGTCATCTACAGATCTAGTCTAACACACACAATGAACAAGGTATAAATATACACGGTATCCATATATATTAACCCTGTTATCAAGATTATGTATTAGTTACGTCTATGACAGTAACATTTGTTTATCCGGCCGCGGTGGCAGAGCGGTTCTAGGCGCTTCAGTCTGGAACCGCGCAACCGTTGCGGTCGCAGTTTCGAATCCTGCCTTGGGCATGGATGTGTGTGATGTCCTTAGGTTAGTTAGGTTTAAGTAGGTCTTAAGTTCTAGGGGACTGATGACCTCAGAAGTTAAGTCCCATAGTGCTCAGAGCCATTTGAACCATTAACGTTTGTTTTTTGTTGCAAGTGTACTAGGACAATCAATGGAGTTTCTGTATAACTGTGTTCCATTCAACACCTTCGCCAAATCAAAACTCTGTGTGAGCTATATAGTAATAACTGATTCCCCCCGGAGAAAGACTAATGTGCTAGCAGCAACCAAATCACCGATTACTGTGATACGAAACTTTGTGTCTCATTATGGAATTTACTGAAGTCAAGTTAATTAGAACATGGATGGAACTTTTTTAACGGTGGGGTCGGTTCAGAAACGGGCAAGTAGCGGTAGACCATCTGTTTCGGAGGAGATGGTGCAGGCAGTTGAAACCACATTCACACTGTCGTCACAGAAATCGAATAGACAAGCTTCGCCGGAGCTGTAACTGCCAAAGAGTACAGAGCGTTAAGTGGTTCGCAAACTTCTTAAATTGCAACAATGTGACCTCCCAAAAGGTGAACCATTTGCAATGGACATGCTGAACCGTTTGAATGAGGATCATGATCAATGATTTCTTGCAGCGTGTGTGTATTTGCAGTGAGGGTACATTTCATGTTTGCGACTCAGTTAACCTCTATAATGTCTAGATCTGGGGATCAGAAGATCCTCTTATCGTACTAAAGACTTCAGGGACAATCCAAAGGTTAATTTGTCGTGTGGGTTAATGCGTGATCGAGCAACGGGGTGACTGTGCGGAATGGACAGAACGGTTTTTTACGTCAGAGGGTCTCGGGAAGCTTCAAATAGGGCTTCAGTTTCAAAGGGTAAAGGTCAAGCTCAGGACAAGGTTGGACCTAGATCTTACAGATGTAAATTGTCGTAGTTGTGTTGGGAAAGAACCAGAGCTCGGATACTAATAGAAAGTACTTAAACTGAAATCTTTATGAGCACTTAAAACTAGCTAAAACCGAAGATACGTTCAGCGAAATTTTTCCAAAAGGCCTAACAGTCTCCAGAGCTGCTTCTAGCTGAACCCCTCCTCAGCCGGTTGCGACTCTTCCATTTAGCAATGCGAACTTCCGCATAAGAGAGTAGTCAGTTTATTGTTCAAAACAGGTATATGCGAAGTTCTATATATTGTAAACTCCCCGACACCAATAATCGGATCTTGAAGCGCACAACTCGGTTGAATTCGTCTCATTTATAATTAAACAATTAGCAGCAGAAATTATTATATCTGTAAATGAGAAGTTGATACCGATATCTTTGTAATTAATATAGCTATGAAAAGAGATTATTTCTCGTGTAGTGAGTACATCCTCACATTTCACCTTGGTGAAGAAAGAATTGCGATGCCTTGAAACGTTCAGGAAATATTTGAGGTGGGCAGCGTAGCTGAATCAATGTGGTTAACCCAACACTTTATTTACCAATTCATTTATCAACCACAGACATCGTGACACCTGATTGTCAGACGAAGGAGAGAGGCATTCTGATAATTCCATGAGGTATGGGCTTTAGGTCATGCACCTTCAGGCTGTTAACAATGGCCATCAATGTGGGGTGCTCCGACGTGTGTATCCAAGGGACGACCAACCTGTCACACGTGTCTACCAGTCAGTTCACTACTGCAGCCAGCCTGAGTACTGCCCGAACTAATGTTGACCCGAAAACTGTGGTCAAGTGGGAGGTCGTTGGGGGGGAAGGTGTGAGTTTCTCAGGGTACTTTATTTATATATTGTCTGTAAAGACGTACAGTAGTCAACATTTTCAAAAGTTTTGTTAAATCTGCAGATCCTGTGACCGTATGTTTGCCTTTTTTCATCGAAGTGTCTGTATTGCCTCGCGTGATCCCAAATTTCCCCAGAAACAAAAACAATCTTCACCGAGATAGGCTTCCACTTGTCTTCCTATTCATCTTAAACGAAGTGTGTCAGCATGTCGTACAGCATTTATGAATTCAGAACAACCTTTTGACAGTTCAAAATGGTTCAAATGGCTCTGAGCACTATGGGACTTAACATCTGTGGTCATCAGTCCCCTAGAACTTAGAACTACTTAAACCTAACGAACCTAAGGACATCACACACATCCATGCCCGAGGCAGGATTCGAACCTGCGACCGTAGCAGTCGCTCGGCTCCGGACTGAGCGCCTAGAACCGCGAGACCACCGCGGCCGGCTTTTTGACAGTGTTGACTGGAATGGTCTCTCAAATTTCATAAGTATCAAGGATAAAACACAGGTGGCAAACGGTTATTCACAACTTGTGCGTATACCAGATTTCAGTTATAAGAGTCGAAGGACAAGAAATGAAAGCAATGGTTAAAAACGGCGTCAGACAATGTTGTGGCGCGTTTACGATATTTTCAGTATGCACAGTGAGCAAGCAGTAAAGGATACGAAGGAATAATTTGTAAGAGAAACTAATGTCAAGGAGCATAATAAGTTTTGAGGTTTGCCACTAGCATCGTAATTAGAGAAGGCAGAGGCCGTGAAGGATCAGTTAAGCGGAATGATTATAGTCTTGAAAGGAGCTCACAATATGAATATCTTCCAAAGCGAAACAAGAGAATCTAATATAATCGAATTAAATCAGGCACTGAATGCAAGGAATTGGATTACGAAAATAAACACTAAGAGCAGTAGATGAGTTGTGGTATCTGGCCAGTTAAATAGCTGGCGACGGCTGAGTTGGTGAAGAAGTGAAACGTAGACACAGGAAGTCGCGAGAAAGCTATTATCACCGAATTTAATTTTTAATAGTTAGGAAGTGTTTCCTGAGTGTATATGTTTGGAGATTTCTCTTGGAACCCTGTAAAATATTCCGTGTTTTCCACATACAGGAGAAAAATAAACTGCAGATGGATACTCGTGTCCAAAACTATCAACCACTAAGACAACAAAGCAGCGTACTGATAGGAGAGAAGGCTTGTGTACGCAGCAGCTAGCTCCATATTCACTACTGGCGATCGTAGCAATAAGTCCCGTTTACTGAATAACAAGCGCCATTGCGAGACGGTCCACCTATCGTCTGTCAGTGTACGTATCGTGGCTGCTGCCGGAGGTGGCAGGTCCCGGCGCCTATACCTTAGACATCTGTAGGGCTGTTGGATGAAGTTTCCGGACGCGAGTACCAGTCCTCTATTCGATTCTTCAGTTTCTCCAGGCGTATTTCGTGACGAAATAAATCTCTTGTATCAGTGTACAAAGGACACAATATTTCGGCAACCCTGATGATGGCAACAAGGTCGATAGCCAAAATATTGTGTCCTTTGTACACATACACCAGGCTGTTCACCCGAGATTTATTTCGTCAATCCTCGATTTGTTACTCAAGACCCGCTCTACAAGCCCTCGATCTTTGTCGCAACATTTCTGAGAGACCCTGTACATTACGTGGGTAGATCGGATAAATAATCAAGCAGAAAGGGATCGAACTAGTAGTAGTTAGTAAATACGTTTTTGGCACAACACAATTAAAATGAGCGTCCGTCAGTTTGGTAACATAGTTACATGTAAGAATTAAAGTTGCAGGAGGCCAGTTTCTGACTTTAATAAGCAGGTTGAAATGGATATAGGAAACTATAGCTATGCAGAATTGAAAAGGCTGGCGCAGAGAACTGCATGAAACCACTCGCAGGATGAAAGACTACAACAACACAAATGCTATTAAATAAAGGTGGGTCTTTCCACAATCTATTATCGAAGGCAAATCACAGAGTCAGTATTGCCTCGTGTGCTCCTACATTTCTCCGGAATCCAAACTGACTTTCCCATAACTCAGATAAACAAAAGACTGACAGAATGGTTGTAATGTATAGTTCCATTAGAATCCATGGCCGCCATTTCTGCAATGAAGTACTATCAGCTGGCGAGGCAACCATTTTTGAACTTCCGTACTTCCAGCATGCTAGAGTAGCTCTTGGTCAGCAACTTCAGATAACTGTTACTGTAGGCACTGTAACAGCTCGTTGCAAAATTTTTTACATGGTTTTCACATCTTCAGAAATACCATTTTTGAATGTGGTACGATGCTCGGAAAAGGGATCTCTGCCCGAAACTAGACATCGAGTGAATAAAAAAAGTAAATTTTCAAATCTGGACTGGTTTTTCGTTGTTATGAATTTCGTACCTTCCTATAGAATATAGAATGAGTGGATGCTTGGTATCCTAGAAGGAACAATAGACGTAGCAGTTCCTTTGGTTGGTCTACATGAAGAATACCGGAGAGTCACGAACGTATTGTCAGTGATGCACGTCTAGAACATACATTCTTTGTTGTAATGAACATACATTTAGCACCTCGTATCTATAAAATCTACGCATATCAACAAATCAAAGCCAAAGCGTAAAAATGGAGCAACATGAAGAATGGCTACGTGATTGACATTTCAGCGCCGTCGGTAGCTGCTGTAGCTGATTGGAAATATAATGCATCGACCGGGTCATTTTACCCGTTCTAAAAAACAACAACACATTCTCGAATTCATGGGAACGCGGAGGGCGCTCCGTCTCATTTAGAAACTCCGCGAGGTAATAAAGAGAGCGCATAATCACGAGTTATTGTAGCACTCATAAATAAGCTCTATCTACTGAAATACGGGCAGAGAAAAAATGTTTGGATTTTTCATTTCACGACTGGATGAGGCAGGCTGTGTGAGAAAATTTAATAGAGACTCTCTCATCTGCATCAGGACCAACAAGTAACGTACTTCACGGCTCTCCCACTCAGCTTGTATCAATGCTCATTCCGAGAATTTCAGAGTAATGTGCCACAGAGGTTACGACACTGGAAGAAAGTTCTTAGGAGCTGGCTACAAATTCTGCCAAGCCTTATTTGAATTTTTCGTAGTACAATAAATACACTCCTGGAAATTGAAATAAGAACACCGTGAATTCATTGTCCCAGGAAGGGGAAACTTTATTGACACATTCCTGGGGTCAGATACATCACATGATCACACTGACAGAACCACAGGCACATAGACACAGGCAACAGAGCATGCACAATGTCGGCACTAGTACAGTGTATATCCACCTTTCGCAGCAATGCAGGCTGCTATTCTCCCATGGAGACGATCGTAGAGATGCTGGATGTAGTCCTGTGGAACGGCTTGCCATGCCATTTCCACCTGGCGCCTCAGTTGGACCAGCGTTCGTGCTGGACGTGCAGACCGCGTGAGACGACGCTTCATCCAGTCCCAAACATGCTCAATGGGGGACAGATCCGGAGATCTTGCTGGCCAGGGTAGTTGACTTACACCTTCTAGAGCACGTTGGGTGGCACGGGATACATGCGGACGTGCATTGTCCTGTTGGAACAGCAAGTTCCCTTGCCGGTCTAGGAATGGTAGAACGATGGGTTCGATGACGGTTTGGATGTACCGTGCACTATTCAGTGTCCCCTCGACGATCACCAGTGGTGTACGGCCAGTGTAGGAGATCGCTCCTCACACCATGATGCCGGGTGTTGGCCCTGTGTGCCTCGGTCGTATGCAGTCCTGATTGTGGCGCTCACCTGCACGGCGCCAAACACGCATACGACCATCATTGGCACCAAGGCAGAAGCGACTCTCATCGCTGAAGACGACACGTCTCCATTCGTCCCTCCATTCACGCCTGTCGCGACACCACTGGAGGCGGGCTGCACGATGTTGGGGCGTGAGCGGAAGACGGCCTAACGGTGTGCGGGACCGTAGCCCAGCTTCATGGAGACGGTTACGAATGGTCCTCGCCGATACCCCAGGAGCAACAGTGTCCCTAATTTGTTGGGAAGTGGCGGTGCGGTCCCCTACGGCACTGCGTAGGATCCTACGGTCTTGGCGTGCATCCGTGCGTCGCTGCGGTCCGGTCCCAGGTCGACGGGCACGTGCACCTTCCGCCGACCACTGGCGACAACATCGATGTACTGTGGAGACCTCACGCCCCACGTGTTGAGCAATTCGGCGGTACGTCCACCCGGCCTCCCGCATGCCCACTATACGCCCTCGCTCAAAGTCCGTCAACTGCACATACGGTTCACGTCCACGCTGTCGCGGCATGCTACCAGTGTTAAATACTGCGATGGAGCTCCGTATGCCACGGCAAACTGGCTGACACTGACGGCGGCGGTGCACAAATGCTGCGCAGCTAGCGCCATTCGACGGCCAACACCGCGGTTCCTGGTGTGTCCGCTGTGCCGTGCGTGTGATCATTGCTTGTACAGCCCTCTCGCAGTGTCCGGAGCAAGTATGGTGGGTCTGACACACCGGTGTCAATGTGTTCTTTTTTCCATTTCCAGGAGTGTATATTGTTTACCAGTGCACTACTAATAGAAAATATCTGAATGCAAGAATATAAACCAAAAAATTAAAGACGATATGAAATAGACGGAACTGCCAACGAACAAGACTAACAAAGATTATAGAAGTTATATAGCATTAGAAAAATATTTGGCCATATCTATTGACAGCTTATTGCTTCCACTCAGAGAAATTTCAGCCCCTTTCGAGGGACACTAATCGAAAAACTTCTATTTAAAGTGAAGTTATAAAAACTGATTCAGTACTTCGCATTGAAATCATTGACGACTTCCATCCGTACTTGGGTAGCTATTTCCCATATGACTCGTTTGTAGATACATGTTTACTGGGTATTCTTTGCTTCTAGCATCGAAATCTTTTAACAGTGTCAGTTTTCGTTAGTAATTATGATACGCCTTAGACATACAGAGTGACCCAGGAAGAACTGTCAGTATTCAGATATATGGTTGGAATTATCATCTGAAGTAAAAATGTCGTTTAAACATGGGCTCTACAATGCAGACTTAGGAGCTACGACTACTTCTTTATCTATGAGACTGTGTAACAGTTCTCTTCTACTGCAAGCTCTTTGCTTTCAATATTTTGGGAGGAGGTAGTATGGACCACAACAAGAAAAAAGTGTCCACTAAATATGGATTGAATAGTGGATATATTAGGACTTAGGAGCATTTGTTCATCTTTGCTACTGTGAAACTCACCTTTTTTACTGAACACGAGCTCATAGCTTCTCAGGTGAGCATTTCAGAGCCCATGTTATCCAGGTTTTCTTTTAATTGTCCATTCCACCTCATTCCAAAATGTGAAAAGCCAAGGGCTGTGCAGTGTGTGGTGTTTCACAGCAGCGAAGTTGAAGAAGTGTACATAGTTCCTAAGATATGCAGTTTAGAGGCCGTTTTCTTTCGAATGGACGTTACTCTTGTATCTCAGAATATTGATCTTTCCTCCTGGGAAGTTCTGCATATCCATCCCACTGTCACAAATTAAACAAACCCATTCGTGACAAAGAATTCTCTTTCTGTTCCCTTCATCTTTAAAAAAAACTGTAAATTAAGGTACTGGACAACTTTCTGCACTATTCAGCGAATCGTAATAGGAGTAAGAGGCCCTGTTAAATTTATTTTTTGAGCACTATGGGATTTAACTTCTGAGGCCATCAGTCCCTTATAACTTAGAATTACTTAAACCTAACTAACCTAAGGACATCACACACATCCGAGGCAGGAATCGAACCTGCGCTGAGACCGCAGCGGTCGCGCGGTTCCAGACTGCAGTGCCTAGAACAGTTCTGCCATTCCGGCCGGAGCACTGTTAAAGTGTCGTACATGTCTACATGCAAATCACGTTTATAAATATTTGACTTGAAACGAATGTATAAGAGCTGAAGACATTGTAACGAAACGTACCGTAAACTGTCAAATAAAAAGTGAACAAATTGCAATTACTGTAACTGTTACTCAAGTATTGATTAATTGAAGGTCGTTGTCTGAAGTCTAGCCTTGTATGGGAGTGTGATAAGGACAGTAAACAGTTTACTTAAGAGGAGAACAGGATCATTTGAAATGTCTTGCCACAGAAAAATTTTGAAACTTAAACGAGTAGATCGTGTAGTTGATAGGGTGGTACTGAAATGGAGTGGGAGAGAAATGAAATTCTTGACACAATTTGAGTAAAAGAAGGAAAATATCTTGAGTTATCAAAGAACCATCAAAGTGGCAATTACTTTCTCTTTTTTATTTACGTATTTCGTGTGTCTGATAATCTATGCCGTAGAGCACTAGATTCCAGCCTTGGAGGCTCCGAGTTGAATACCAGACAAGGATGGGGATATTTTTCCTCCTTCCAGACTCTCCAGGACAGCCCCAAGTCCACTTAGGTGTCAAATGAGAACGAGAGACCTTTTCTGGGGGTAAAATGTGACGTGGGCGTTGGGTAGCCACCTGCGCTGCCAGTGCTGCAGCCAATCAGGCTTGTCCTCTATCTGCAGCCAGGTCAACAGCCCAGTCAGGGGGCTATACTACAGACTATACATATATTTCACCTGGTAAGATTAATGTCTTCCATCTAACCATACATTCTCAGTGCGTAAACACTATAAAATTATGTGAATGATATTATAACAATAGTAATACACTACTGACCAATAAAATTGCTACACTACGAAGATGACGTGCTACAGACGCGAAATTTGACCGACAGTAAGAAGATGCTATGATATGCAAATGATTAGCTTTTCAGAGCATTCACACAAGGTTTGCGCCGGTGGTGACACCTACAACGTGCTGACATTAGGAAAGTTTCCAACCGACTTCTCATACACAAATAGCAGTTGACCCGCGTTGCCTGGTGAAACGTTGTTGTGATGCCTCGTGTAAGGAGGAGAAATGCGTACCAACACGTTTGCGACTTTGATGGAGGTCAGATTGTAGCCTGTCGTGATTTCGGTTTACCGTATCGCGACATTGCAGCTCGCGTTGGTCGAGATCCAATGACTGTTAGCAGAATATGGAATCGGTGGGTTCAGGAGGGTAATACAGAACGCCGTGCTGGATCCCAGCGGCCTCGTATCACTAGCAGTCGAGATGACAGGCATCTTATCCGCATGGCTGTAACGGATCGTGCAGCCACGTCTATATCCCTCAGTCAACAGATGAGGACGTTTGCAAGACAACAACCATCTGCACGAACAGTTCGACGACGTTTGCAGCAGCATGGACTATCAGCTCGGAGACCATGGCTGCGCTTACCCTTGACGCTGCATCACAGGCAGGAGCGCCTGCGATGGTGTACTCAACGACGAACCTGGCTGCACGAATGGCAAAACGTCATTTTTTCGGATGAATCCACTTTCCGTTTACAGCATCATATGGTCGCATCCGTGTTTGGCGACAATGCGGTGAACGCATATTGTAAGCGTGTATTCGCCATCGCCATACTGGCGTATCACCCGGCGTGATCGTATGGGGTGCCATTGGTTACACGTCTGGGTCACCTCTTGTTCGCATTGACGGCACTTTCAACAGTGGACGTCACATTTCAGATGTGTTACAATCCGTGCGTGGCCCTACCCTTCATTCTATCCCCTGAGAAACGTTACATTTCAACAGGATAATGCACGACCGCAGGTCCTGTACAGGCCTTTCTGGATACAGAAAATGTTCGAGTGCTACCCTGGCAAGCACATTCTCCAGATCTGAAAACGTCTGGTCGATGGTGGCCGAGCAACTGCCTCGCCACAATACGCCAGCCACTACTCTTGATGAACTGTGGTATCGTATTGAAGCTGCATAGGCAGTTGTTCCTGTATATGCCATGCAAGCTCTGTTTGACTCAATGCCCAGGCGTATATTACGGAGGTGGTTGTTCTGGGTACTGGTTTTTCAGGATCTATGCACGCAAATTGTGTGAAAATGTAATCATATGTCAGTTCCAGTATAATATATTTGTCCAATGAATACCCGTTCATCATCAGCATTTCTTCTTGGTGTAGAAATTTTAATGGCCGGTATTGTAATAATAATAATAATAATAATAACAATTTCAGGAAATGGATATATGAACAACAAAAATTGTACACATGGCTCTGTGCACTATGGGACTTAACAGCTGAGGTCATCAGTCCCCTAGAACTTAGAACTACTTAAACCTAACCAACCTAAGGACATCAAACACACCCATGCTCGAGGTAGGATTCGAACCTGCCACCGTAGCAGTCACGCGGTTCCAGACATGGAGATTTCATTATTTATGCTTTTGCTGATGACATCGTCATTTTGGGAGAGACAAAAATGGATGTTCAGAGGAGACTCTATTACTGGAGTATGTAGTTTAAAGAATCTACATTGACTGTGAGTAAGAGCAAGGCAGTAAAATTGAAAAATGAAAATGAGTATGACAGCCACACCTTCTAACATGTACTGGAAGCAGAGATGGATAAATGCGTGAAAGGTTTCTGTTATATGGCTAGTGTCATATCAAGTGATGGGAATGATAATTTAGAAGTGATAACAGAACAGCATAAGACTCCAGCTTCTTCCACCAAGTATGAAGTGTTAACTCGGATGAGAGAGTCCCTCTAAGAGCTAAACAGGCTGTAAGGCGACAAGATTTTGGCACCATACATGTAATATGTTACAAATTTATTTTTATATTAGGCCACAGTTTACGATGCACAATTGTAATATTAATAGTTTCATTGTTTGATGCTGGCTAGCATCATATACTAACAATTTATGTAGTTCTGTATGTCGGGGGTTAATTAGAGCTGAAGTGGACCAAGTGTTCCTGAGAAGCTGCTATCGGCTAAAGAGCGGCTGCGGAAAGACTTTTCATGTTCTGCAAGGGGCAGATATTTATTGCGCTCGGAGGGAGCAGAGTGTAGCGTCCGTGGTTTACGATGCTGGAAGTGGCAGAAACTCCATAGCGCAGACGGAGCAGGCGATAGGTTTCCATTTGGTGGTATGGGAAAACAATTTCGCTATAGCGTACCTCGGGCCCAGAAGAAAGTGAAAGGACATCATTTTAGTGTGGAGGAAAGTGCGGCATCAGAAATGATGGTCGCAGACTGGGAAATATTCTAATTGGATGTGCCGGGACACACTTCCCACCAAAAAGCAGTGATGCGTATTTTGATTGACGAGTGATAAGGATGCAGGAGGGGAGATAGAACATTAGCTCCATGTAATGAGCTCGAATATTCATGTTCTGTGTTGTGGGAGGTAACAGTTTTGTAATGGCGACTGGGATTCGTCGTCTGAGCGCTAACATGAACGCCGTTTGTTCATGATGGAGCGGTGAATGATGTGAGAAATGACTTCCCTCCAGAGATCGATGGAAATCACTGCTCTACTGGGAGAGGCCGAAAACAGTTCCAAGGAACAAGCTAGAGACTTATCTGGTGAGAGTCACTATAGAGAATCTCTCGGTTAGATTTTCAGAAGTGCTGCTTTCGACACAGGGAGCACACAAAGTCGTTCCTCGATGAAAGGCTTGTTATTGTGTTTACTAGAGTGACGATTATTTAGCTCTCAGTGGAGTACGGTACACATTGAAGTGCATCTTTAAGAAAAAATACTTGATTCGAGTTTCTGTTCCTGGATAATGAGCAAACGAGATCTTGACCTGTGTTCTGTCTTGTAGTGAGGTAATTTCCATCTTTACGAGTGGGCGGACGGCCCACTGGCTCCACTGTGTAAGCAGAGAATTGTATGTACGCCGCGTACTCAACTGTGAACAACACCCCAGCGAGGAGATCACAGGTGCAGCACAACTTCTGCCCGTACTTCAATAGATGATTGCGCACTGGAGTTTGGCAGACAGAGAATCAGTCACAGTAAATGTGTTGAGTTCCATTTGCTTGTTTACTAAGCGTTTTCTTAAAGTGCCAGCCAGAGTAAAATTCTTCTGTTTCTCATCGCTGTGCAGTATCTGCCAACTTCGTAACCATCCAATAACAGGTGCCAGGGACTAACGAAGGCCAAACATATTTTAAACCAATCTCAAAATTACATATGGGTTAGAATCCGATACTGTGAACTTCATGTTTATACAGTTTTTGCGGTCTTCATTTTTTTAAATATATAATATACGGTATCAATACTGTGATTCGTTGTAATATCATCCCGAGAGGAATCTTTGGTCTGATGTGCTATACTAAAATGAAGTAAAATCACAACACGATATTTCGATTTAAAGAATTTTTTAGGTGTAGTGTATCAATGTCAGGATCTTAATCACTTACAGATATGAGAAATGCATCAGGCAATTACACGTACACAGTCCAGAGTTTACATGAGTATAGGAGAGCTGAAGACATAATAACAAAATTTATCGTAAACTGTCAAGTATTTAATATGTAAAATGTTATTAATATAAGTATTAATCAATTATTAACTATGCAAAAATTGTTGTCTGGATTTTAGCCTTGTCCGGAAGTGAAAAATGGACAATAAACAGTTTACACAAGAAGTGGGTAGGATAACACCATGGGGTTTGCAAGACCATGAATTAAAATGTATCTGCCCGCATCTCGTGGTCATGCGGTAGCGTTCTCGCTTCCCACGCCCGGGTTCCCGGGTTCGATTCCCGGCGGGGTCAGGGATTTTCTCTGCCTCGTGATGGCTGGGTGTTGTGTGCTGTCCTTAGGTTAGTTAGGTTTAAGTAGTTCTAAGTTCTAGGGGACTTATGACCACAGCAGTTGAGTCCCATAGTGCTCAGAGCCATTTGAACCATTTTTTTAAAATGTATCTCTTGTCAAGTATGACGAATCGTCTGGAGACCCGTGATATAAACAGGAGATAATAGAGTGAAATACAAGCATGTGAAACGAGTTTCTTAGTCAGCTATACAAAAACCAGGAGAGACGGAGTCCGGTATGAATATGGAAGAACAGAGCTGCAGATAACCTTGACCATGGATGAAAGAATGAGAGCTGTGAGATTGAAGTGGTTAGGTCATGTGAAGCGAATGCATTTGGCTCCATTTGGGGATAGAGGTACCAGAAAAGAGACCAATTGGGTGACCTAGGAAAAGACGAACAGATCAGGTTAGTGAAGATGTCAAGAGAACAGGAGTAAAGTAGGATACAGTGGAGAGAGAAAAGTTCTACCATGCCAGAAGTGAATGGAAGTATATCTTTTATAAATTTTCTAGCCCGTTCGCAGGAAGGAAACTCTGCATAAGAATGATAATAGATATAACGACAATATTTACAGGAATGAAAACGAGCAATTTAATAAATGTCAGCCAAACCAACATTACAAAATTTCCTCACTTTGCATACAGATGACGAGTAGGAAACTCGGTGAAAGGTTGCGACAACACGACGCCGTGACTCGGCTGATAACCTGACAAGATTTCCTCAACCAAATGCTCCGAGAAACCCTACATTCCCATATATGGGGCAATTTATCCCATGGTCTTATGGCTGAAACGGAGGGAAATTTGTGTTTTTTTATGGAGGGGGCGGGGGGATATCGGAAGGGAGACACTAAGGCTGGAATACAGTGAGAAGTTTCAAATGGATGTAAGGGTGCGGTAAGTATTCACAGACGAAGAAGATTGCACAGGATACATTAGGATGGAAACCAGCATTAAGGCACATCAAATTATGTATTTCATCAGACGACAGCATTTTATTTAGGGAGTCGATTCTAACATTAGATCAGATCTTAGCATCATCTTTTACATTATATACGTTGTCTGTATCTAGGTACTTCGACCTAGTGCTTCGACTGAAATACGCCAGTTGCTTGGAAACGCTGGTTTTCTTTCCGACTGCTCCAAAAAAAAGTAGAACAGTGCTTCCACATCAAATTTGGTGATGTGGCCTCATACAACAATGCCTCACTGCGAAGAATTGTGGGATTCGACTTTCAATAAATGCTGATAATGTTAGACATCATTTCCAAAAAAAGAGCCTAAGAACATGAGGACAAGTGTGTAAACATTGGTAAGGTGACTGGTTTCAAAAAAAGACGAATAGTTTAAAAAAATTTTATCTTGTCGCTGAAAGTTTCTCCGTGGTATTTCAGCAAAAATTTTAATACCTGAAATTTAGATTGGAAGGAAAATTAGAGCTTACATTTAGAAAGAGTCGGCTATATGTTAGATACTGAGTGCTTTAAATCAGCGTCTGACTGATAACTAGAGTTCCTACTCAACAGAATTTAATAACAGTGCTATACTATCTGAAATCATATGGATCAGTTTTCACAAGTTTTCTATGTGAACAACTCCCGACAAACAAAATTCGATACTAGAACAGCTGGCGGATGGTGTGATATTTTTATGTGTAGGTACTACTTGGCATTTAAATACATTGTTTCAACATTTACATTACAGATATAACAAAAGTCAATACGCTATGTAACTGGACGCTATCCCAAAAATTTCTTGAACCTAAATATAGACACCAGCATACACCACCACATTTTTGGCGTCTACTCATGTAAGTTACTAGCATCAAAAATGCCACAAACTTGCAGGTTTCCTTTCAGTGGTGTATCGTCGCATATCTCCACTACCTAATACAGCGTTTCAGAAGAAATGCGTCTGAAAATACGATTCAGTCAATAGTGACTCAAACAGATGCTCTATTCCAATGTAGGCAAAAATTTCGGTAGTCTTGCAAAAGAAGTAAAATCTCGCTAATAGAGATCTGTGTTCTCGAATAAAAGTACTACAGTTAAGGCATTAGTGAATTGTGAAGCGAACTGCATATAAGATAGCGTGGAAGCACTATCGTAAAGTGAATATTGATCGGCCGTAAAGGTGCATGGCGATTATTTTGAACATACGAGAAGCTGAAGACATCTCAGTCTCTTTGTGACAAAAAAGTACCAATACTAATTGATAAATAGTATCCGGACACCTTTGTGCATTTCGAAACCGATCACTAGATGTCTCGAGAGGCGGATGTGTTAGTAAGAATGAGGCGGGTGGGGGTGGGGAAGGGGGGGGGGGGGTATTGTGTTGTCGGCAGAGAAGCGATAGCAGCTGAATGGGTACGTCAAGGGAGCTCAAAGACTTGGAACGTGGACTAGTCATTGGATGTCACGCGCTACAAATCAGTCGGGGACGTTTCAACATTGCAGCAGCTGTCAGGGTCAATTTTTGGTGATGTGGTTGTGAACTGAAAACGCGAAGGAACAAACACAGTTAAACAAAGATTAGGTAGGCAGCATGTGTTGACGGGCGGGGATCGCCGAGCATTGTCGAGGGTAATTGTCAGAAACTGGCAGAAGGAATTACCCGTGACCTCCAAAGTAGACCAGCCAGCACATCGCCTGTGCGTACGGGGTTGAAAAGAACGGGGTACAATGGCCGCGTAGCAACATACACTGCTGGCCACCGTAAATGCAACACCAAGAAAGACAAGAGGTAGCACAACAAAATTTATTTTGTAGATAACATGTTGACCAAGTATCAAATGATTACGTTTACAGACGTCTGTGGTTCGGGATGTCACTGAGCGATCCGTCACTGCCATGCGCACAATTTGCCTATCAGCACGTGCAGTGGTGCACCGAGGTGAATGCGATCGACCACGTCGGTCCGTCGTACCCTCATGCATCCAACGGTCACATATCCGCATTACAGTTGTTTGGTTTCGTCCAACACGACTAGCGATTTCTCTGTATGATAATCCACAATCTCGGTAAGCCACTATCCTTCCTCTGTCGAACTCGGATACTTGATCAAACGATGTTCGCTGTTGTCTACGAGGCATAACTGATCGTCTTGTGAAACAACCACAAGGTAAACACACGTGCCGAACGTACACTCGTCGAAATCGCCAAGCCTTAAATGGCGCTATGAGGTAGCGCCACAGGCACGCGTGATGTGCGTCTGCGCTGAAATTCTAATCAGTTGCATATCTCATCGCTGCAAACCCATGGTGTAAATTTCACTTGATTCGGATGCTTCCTTCAGGGTGTTGCATTTACGGTGGCCAGCAGTGTATTTCTGGAGTCGTTCTTAAGTGACGGTTGATGTGAGATAAAAGCGACACCACTGATGACCGAAAAGGAGTGATATGTAGTGATCAATCACTCTATGTCCTGTGGCAGTCTGATGGAATTGCGTGGTTTTGGCCAATGCCCCCAGAAATTTAGCTACCACCATGAGTAGTGCCACAGTGAAGTACGGAGGAGGTGATGTCACATACATTGGTGTTTTTCTAGGTTAGATGTTGTCCCCTTATTGTGCTTAAGAAAACGCAGAATTCGGAAGCATGTGAACATATTTGACATCATTTTCTGTCGCTTACAGCTGAGGAATTGTTCCAAGACAAAAATTGTACCAGGATGACAATGCACCCTTTCATAAACTACCGTCTGTGAGACAAAAGTTTGTGACAATAATTCTTGAAACGGACTCTCTGTCTGGAGTCCCTACCCGAATCCATTGAAACACGTCTGGGATGCGTTAGAACGCAACACCAGCGTCCAACGGCACCATCTTCTCTGGTTTCAGCTCTTGAGGAAGAATTGGCTGCCATTCCTGTACTGAAATTCATTCACCACACTGAAATTGTTGCCTGCGGAGTTTAAGCTGTCATAAAGGCAAAAGATGAACACACCCCATATTCATAAAATTGATAAAAAGTGTACAGGTGCTTTGCATCAAATAGCGTGTATGGAGTACACTGTGACGTTCTACATACTGTTAAGGACAATAGAAAAGTTGCACCATTTGAGAAACCTGAAAACAATGAACACACAGCACAGAGTGCTGCTTCGTCCCGCAGCAGCGCTCAGTGGTTCACAGCCCACAGCAGTCTACCCACCCCGCCGCTGCCCCACACCGAACCCAGGGTTATTGTGCGGTTCGGCCCCCGGAAGACAACCCCCCCCCCCCCCCCCCCGCGGGAACGGCTCATACTAGACGAGTGTAACCTTGCTTGGTAGAGTAGTGATGGTGTACACGTACGTGGAAAGGTGTTTGCCCAGCAATCACCGACACAGTGTAACTGAGGCGGAATAAGAGGAACCACCCGCATTCGCCGAGGCAGATGGAAAACCGCCTTAAAAACCATAGAGACGCTGGCCGGCACACCGGACCTCGACATTAATCCACAGGGTGGATTCGTGCAGGGGACCGGCACGACTTTCCGCTCGTGAAGGAGCGCTTTAGACCGCAAAGGTGCTACCTCAGTTTTGTATGAGCAGTTGTAGAATATTTTCTCCTGTACGTTAAAGTATGTCCTAAGTGTGGAGGAGTACTGATTCAAAATAATAAAATTAATTACCAACTTTATCATTAACACATTTTGAAATGTAACGTTTTCACACCCACACGCACAAACACACACACACACACACACACATATATATATATATATATATATATATATATATATATATATATATATATATATTAACTCACTTAAATATTCAAAAGCGGCTTTCACTGTTATGAGTGTAAGATAGCGGCTCGTAAAAATTGAAAATAAATACCATGAAACATTCTGAAAACGTAACCAATATTAGTTTCAAAACAAAATTATGTTTTTCCCTTCTTTCTCTTTTTTTTAATGGTCAGCCCATATTATTTCTTATGCAATCAGCAACACGAAAAATCACAAAAAGAATGGTGCTCCTTGCATCGCAAAACGCCAGTTGCATCCCAAGAAATTTCAAAGCGAAGTTGACGCATGAAATAAACGAAAATATCCGTTATTGCACATCTCGAAATACAAACGTAAACCCAACGTTGCTTATTATCGCGATGTTACCGAAGTACGTAATCCTACTTTCACTACTGTTGCGAGGACCGAAACTAATAACAGGGTTTCCTGCCACAAAGACCGATATGTAGGGACCACGCTTGCAACTCTGGATTTGCAATAGCGCCACGTTTCGTTTATTTGAAGCGCCACCTTCGCTTTGCAGTTTCTCGGGATGTAATTGATGTATTGTGATGTAACCAACGCCATTCTTTTTTTGATTTTTCGTGATACTGATAGCGTAAGAAATAATACGGGGTGTCTACTAAAAAAAAACGTAAGTGTGCGTTGAAACTTCTGTTTGCTTATGTTTTAGAATGTCTCATAGTGTTTTCTTTTACGAGCCCCTGTCTCACACTCATACCTGTTATTTTCGGTTTTCAGTATATATTGTTGTTCCAAAGAGATTTGCACTGAACGTTTAAGTGGGCCACCCTATACATGTCACAATTTCCTTTGTGAAACTCTGTGTCACTAGTACATTTGTATGTAGTACGCCATTTTTTTCTATGATTTGGACACGAAGTTGTCACCATATGATGGTCAAAAAAACCGATATCTGGTAGCAAAAGTTCAAAATCAGCAATGAAATTTGTTTCGTTTTTATCATGACCTTCAAGCACCGATTCAGGATTTTGTAAATGATTGAAATGTTGTTGAAACAAGTTTTTTTAATCATTCTACACATCTGCTACATCTGCATATAATAGAGCCCTTTGAACCACTACCTTTACTGCGGTTTGACTCATAACTACACACGTATAGCGGTTAGGTATTTTCTATGATGGAACCTCAGGAACAGATACCATTTAACATTCTGAGATTAAATGAGATCCTGATTTCATAATAAAAGTGTAGCAATACTGACACGGAAGCGTAGAAGAGACGTCACACTGAAAACGTTGCACAAGGCCGGAAGCCACACGAACCCAACTTTCAGTGCTGTATGGCACTGGCCGGCAAACAATTCGTGCGGTCACCAGGCCCATATTTGTTTTGGTCGTAATGCATGGAACAAAACTGCCAGATATGTTTTGTGCTTTACGTACATCACAACAACCAGAAACCAGAGTTGGTATTTGAGTGCGGTCAGCGTGTTTCCGTGTGAACAACTAATCCGCAATTACATTTTCGGCCACAGCACAGCGATGAAACGTGAGGTTTTTATTCCGTCGCCTTCACACGGACACAGCTGCGGAGGCAAGCTCGACTCCAGCATCCCAAATTGTTTTTAGCAGCGTCCACAGGCAGCACTGTTCGTATTTCAGAATATACTGATTGTGTTTTCGCGACAGATTGGAATAATGTTAAACTAACTGTGTTCTTGTTATTTCGATTACTTTAGTATACCAACAGACATGCTTTCGAAGCGCCTCAGTTTCGTTGGTTTTCTTTTTTCTTGAATTGCAATTAACTTAGAGGTACGAGAGTAGTATCTCGTCTGCAGTACTATAAACATTAATGTATATCGTCGTTAGCGACATTAAGCTTAACCAAAATATTTATTTGAAAGTCCCTAGTATTACTTTCAGTGAACTACTACATGTACCTCACTTTAAGCTAATGTTGAAAATGGTACAAAGGAAAAAAACAGTTTTTTGAATTTTAACTTATTCTTTATTCAACAACTTTCCGATACCGAGTGCAAAATGTGTATGGTGAAGAACTGTGATTAAATGGAAGCTAGTGACTATCACAAAGTGAAAGAAGTACATTATGTAGGATCACAAGATGATGAACGTCTTGAGCATTTTACATTGTATAAGTGTTTAAGGATAGTACTAACAAGGGAACCTCCCCATCGCACCCCCCCTCCCCCTCAGATTTAGTTATAAGTTGGTACAGTGGTTTGGCCTTAAAAACTGATCAATCGAGAAAACAGGAAGAAGTTGTGTGGAACTATGAAAAAAATAATCAAACTACACAAACTGAGTAGTCCATGTGCATGGTAGGCAACATCAAGGACAGTTGATCTCAGGAACGGCGTGGTCCCGTGTTTAGCGTGGGCAGCTACGGAATGAGAGATCCTTGGTTCGAATCTACCCTCGAGTGTAAAGTTTACTTTTTTATTTTCAGTTTATGTGACAAACTCTTATGTTTTCATCACTTTTTTGGAAGTGATTATCACATCCACAAGAAAACCTAAATCGGGCAAGGAAGAAGAATCTTTTTACCCATTCGCCAAGTGTACAAGTTAGGTGGGTCGACAACACATTACTGTCATGTGACGCACATGCCGTCACCAGTGTCGTATAGAATATATCAGACGTGTTTTCCTGTGAAGGACTCGGTTGACCTGTCGGCCGCTGGTGGCCGAGCGGTTCTGGCGCTACAGTCTGGAACCGCGCGACTGCTACGGTCGCAGGTTCGAATCCTGCCTCGGGCATGGATGTGTGTGTTGTCCTTAGGTTAGTTAGGTTTAAGTAGTTCTAAGTTCTAGGGGACTTATGACCTCAGCAGTTGAGTCCCATAGTGCTCAGAGCCATTTGAACCATTTTCGGTTGACCTATGACCTTGCGATCAAATGTTTTCGGTTCCCATTGGAAAGGAACATCCTTTCGTTTACTAATCGCACGGTTTTGCGGTGCGGTCGCAAAACACAGACACTAAACTTATTACAGCGAACAGAGACGTCAACAAACGAACGGACAGATCATAACTTTGCGAAAATAAAGAAAGTAAACTTTTCACTAGAGGGAAGACTTGAACCAAGGACCTCTCGTTCCGCAGCTGCTCATGCTAACCACTGGACCACGGCGCTCTTAAGTTCACAGTTTTCTTGATGTAGCCTATCTTCCACATGGACTACACAGTTTGTATATTTTGTTTATTTTTTTCATAGTTCCACACAACTTCTCCCTGTTTTCTCGATTGATCTGTATTCAGTTTTTCAAGGCCTATCCACTGTGCCAACTTATAACTAAATCTGAGAGGGGTGCGATGGGGAGGTTCGCTTGTAAGAAGCGATATTCAGTGATACGATCACGTTAAATGAGTGTTGGGGGAGGTGATTGGAGGAGTTATATTTATTCTTGGAAAGTTCACAGCGTTTGTAAAATAATCCCATAAAATGACAGCAGTGTGGCCAAATCCAGGGTGTTTTCCGCTCTTGGAAGTCCTTATCAAGTAGGTATGAAAACAGACGTCAAACTAATTAAGAAAGAAGCCGCTAGGTTCGCGACGGTTCGATGTAGCCCTTACGAAAGTGTAGCAAATGCTTCGCAAACACAAGTGGAAATTCTTGTAAAAGAGAGTACGTAGCATAAATCTCTCGAAATCCTGTTCATTAGATTGGGAAACCCTGTATTCGAACAAGACTGTACAGACATGATACTACCACCATCGCATATATACAGGTGAACAAAAATATGTAAACACCGCCAGATGCAAGCTTGAACATGAATGCCGATGCATGTTGTGCTGTTGTATTTGTCCACGAACGGCACATATGCAATATCCTCAGCATGTTTCAAGTGTCTCTCGTGGACAGAACAGCGTTCTGCGTGAGTGCATTATGTCAGAGATAAGTGAAGTCGGACGTAGGTAAATTGTTGGTGTTCGTATGGCGGGTGCTTCCGAAACTAAGGTGGCGGAAGTGGCTGATGTTTTAAGAGGCACCTTATCGAAGATGTATACCGCATACAAGGAAAGCGAAGGAACATCGCCCGTTAAGTGACAACGCGGACGAAAGTGTGTGTTGAGTAATCATTACAGATGGTCATAGAAGACGATTGTGACTCACTGCGAAATGTCAGGGTCGCGAAACATGTCGGCACTGAAATAACCTGAAGGGAGCTCCATAGGCAGTGAACTGCCGGTAGAGGAGGCGTTCCAAGACCACTCATCAGACATGCTAGTGCCAGTAACATGAAAACTCCCTGTCCGAAGCCATGAAGCCTTGACTGTGGAGCAACTGGAGAAAGTCAATTGGCTGGATAAATATCGTAGCATACCGAGGGCTAGTAGTAACCCTTGGGTAACAGAAGAAATATTGAATTTAATTAATGAAAGGAGAAAATATAAAAATGCAGTAAATGAAACAGGCAAAAAGGAATACAAACGTCTCAAAAATGATGTCGACAGGAGGGGCAAAATGGCTAAGCAGGGATGGCTAGAGGACAAATGTAAGGATTTAGAGGCTTATCTCACTAGGGGCAGGATAGATACTGCCTACAGGAAAATTAAAGAAACCTTTGGAGAAAGGAGAACCACTTGCATTAATATCAAGAGCTTTGATGGAAAGCCGGTTCTAAGCAAAAAAAAGAAAGCAGAAAGGTGGAAGGAGTATATAGAGGGTCTATAGAAAGGGCGATGTACTTGAGGACAATATTATGGAAATGGAAGAGAATGTAGATGAAGATGAAATGGGAGATATGATACTGCGTGCCGACTTTGACAGAGCACTGAAAGACCTAAGCCGAAACAAGGCCCCCGGAGTAGACAACATTCCATTAGAACTACTGACAGCCTTGGGAGAGCCAGTCCTGACAAAACTCTACCATCTGGTGAGTAAGATGTATGAAACAGGCGAAATACCGTCAGACTTCAAGAAGAATATAATAATTCCAATCCCAAAGAAAGCAGGTGTTGACAGATGTGAAAATTACCGAGCTATCAGTTTAATAAGTCACAACTGCAAAATACTAACGCGAATTCTTTACAGACGAATGGAAAAACTGATAGAAGCCGACCTCGGGGAAGATCAGTTTGGATTCCGTAGAAATGTTGGAGCACGTGAGGCAATACTGACTCTATGACTTATCTTAGAAGAAAGATTAAGGAAATGGAAACATACGTTTCGAGCATTTGTAGTCTTAGAGAAACCTTTTGACAATGTTGATTGGAATACTCTCTTTCAAATTCTGATGGTGGTAGGGGTAAAATACAGGGAGCGAAAGGCTATTTACAATTTATACAGAAAGCAGATGGCAGTTATAAGAGTCGAGGGGTATGAATCGGAAGCAGTGGTTGGGAAGGGAGTGAGACAGGGTTGTAGCCTGTCTCCGATGTTACTCAATCTGTATATTGAGCAAGCAGTAAAGGAAACAAAAGAAAAATTCGGAATAGGTATTAAAGTCCACGGAGAAGAAATAAAAACGTTGAGGTTCACCGATGACATTGTAATTCGGTCAGAAGCAGACAAGGACTTGGAAGAGCAGTTGAACGGAATGGACAGTGTCTTGAAAGGGGGGTATAAGATGAAAATCAACAAAAGCAAAACGAGGATAATGGAATGAAGTCGAATTAAGTCGGGTGATGCTGAGGGAATTAGATTAGGAAATGAGACACTTAAAGTAGTAAAGGAGTTTTGCTATTTGTGGAGCAAAGTAACTGACGATGGTCGAAGTAGAGAGGATTTAAAATATAGACTGGCAATGGCAAGGAAAGCGTTTCTGAAGAAGAGAAATTTGTTAACATCGAGTATGGATTTAAATGTCAGGAAGTCGTTTCTGAAAGTATTTGTGTGGAGTGTAGCCATGTATGAAAGTGGAACATGGACGGTAAATAGTTTAGATAAGAAGAGAACAGAAGCTTTCGAAATGTGGTGCTACAGAAGAATACTGAAGATTAGATGAGGAGGTATTGAATAGAATTGGGGAGAAGAGAAGCTTGTGGCACAACTTGACTAGAAGAAGGGATCGGTTGGTAGGACATGTTCTGAGACATCGAGGGATCACCAATTTAGTATTGGAGGGCAGCGTGGAGAGTAAAAATCGTAGAGGGAGACCAAGAGATGAATACACTAAGCAGATTCAGAAGGATGTAGGCTGCAGTAGGTACTGGGAGATGAAGAAGCCTGCACAGGATAGAGTAGCATGGAGAGCTGCATCAAACCAGTCTCAGGACTGAAGACCACAAGAGAAACAACCGTTTGCAACTTCTGTCTCAGTTTACGGACCAAGAATGAAAAATTGCCAGGATTCAGTAACGATAATGCGCGAATATGTCGTGATGCTGCATGGGATCCATGGGTACTCTGTAAGGTAACAGTGGTAACAAAGTTTACGTGAACAATTTGGATGCTCAGGTGCATTTCGTGGTACAATATCTGTTCTCCAATGGGAACGCTGTGTTGTAAGCCGACAACCCATCGCCTCCCCTGCCCCCATGGTTCACACAACTCGCAGTGTCCAGAACTGGTTTCGTGAGAGCGAGTACGAGGTGTTGCGACTCTCCTGTCCACCACAGTCACCAGATCGCTATTTTATCGAGCATTTGTGGTCTGCATCGGAGAGAAGTGTACGCGATTGCTATCCACGTTTACCGTCGTTGCCTGAACTTGCCATTATTTTGCAGGAAGGATGGAATAAGATTCCCTTGAAAATTACACAGGGTCTGACGCAGCCCGCAGCTATTTAGGACGTTAACCTGTTTCCTTCACCGTATTAGGCATGGTAATGCGTTGTGTTTTCGTGTTTCCGTTTTATTGTCCAACCCCTGTATCTTAGGAATCACGAGTAAAAGGTCATAGTATGTGTCTTAGGGATCATGAGAGATGAGGGATATTCTGTCGGGTATGGTGATATATAGGCATATGCCATTTTTCCCTGGCTGAATACACGAATCAGAGACGACATACAAATAATATACACTACTGGCTATTAAAACTGCTGCACCACGAAGAAATGCAGATGATAAACGGGATTTCATTGGACAAATATATTATAATAGAACTGACATGTGATTACATTTTCACGCAATTTGGGTGCATAGATCCTGAGAAATCAGTACCCAGAACAACCACCTCTGGCCCTAACAACGGCCTTGATACGCCTGGGCATTGAGTCAAACAGAGCTTGGATGCCGTGTACAGGTACAGCTGCCCATGCACCTTCAACACGATACCACACTTCATCAAGAGTAGTGACTGGTGTATTGTGACGAGGCAGTTGCTCGGCCACCATTGACCAGATGTTTTCAAATGGTGAGAGATCTGGAGAATGTGCTGGCCAGGGCAGCAGTCGAACATTTTCTGTATCCAGAAAGGCCCGTATAGGACCTGCAACATGCGGTCGTGCATTATCCTGCTCAAATGTAGGGTTTCGCAGGGATCGAATAAAGGGTAGAGTCACGGGTCGTGACACATCTGAAATGCAACGTACACTGTTCGAAGTGCCGTCAATGCGAACAGGAGGTGACCGAGACGTGTAACCAATCACGCCGGGTGATACGCCAGTATGGCGATGGCGAATACACGCTTCCAATGTGCATTCACAACGATGTCGCCAAACACTTATGCGACCATCATGATGCTGTAAACAGAACCTGGATTCATGCGAAAAACTGACGTTTTGCCATTCGTGCACCCAGGTTCGTCGTTGAGTACACCATCGCAGGGGCTCTTGTCTGTAATGCAGCGTCAAGGGTAACCGCAGCCATGGTCTCCGAGCTGATAGTCCATGCTGCTGCAAACGTCGTCTAACTGTTCGTGCAGATGGCTGTTGTCTTGCAAACGTCCACATGTGTTGAGTCGGGGATCGAGACGTGGCTGCACCATCCGTTACAGGTATGCGGATAAGATGCCTGTCATCTCGACTGCTAGTGATACGAGGCCGTTGGGATCCAGCATGGCGTTCCGTATTACCCTCCTGAACCCACCGATTCCATATTCTGCTAACATTGGATCTCGACCAACGCGAGCAGCAATGTCGCGATGCGATGAACGGCTGTCACGGTAGGCTACAATCAAACCCTTTATCAAAGTCGGAAACGTGATGGTACGCATTTCTCCTCCTTACACGAGGCATCACAACAACGTTTCACCAGGCAACGCTGGTCAACTGCTGTTTGTATATGATAAATCAGTTGGAAACTTTCCTCATGTCAGCACGATGTAGGTGTCGCCACCGGTGCCAACCTTGTGTGAATGCTCTGAAAAGCTAATCATTTCCATATTACAGCATCTTCTTCCTGTCGGTTAAATTTCGAGTCTGTAGCATATCGTCGTGGTGTAGCAATTTTAATGGCCAGTAGTGTATTTCTATCAATAAGGGTGTGGTTCGGATGAAAAGGTACAAAACAACGCTGTAGGTACAATTGATGTCTTTGTTCAAAAGCAGTGACCACAGACCTGACCATAACTATTCCACCCTTCCGCGAACCGATGCATTCCTGTCCCATGAATTCCTGTGACTGTAGCAAGAGCCAGTCCTCCGCCCGGTCTTTGAATTACTCGTCCGAATTAAAGTATTTCTCCTTTAAACTCCTTTTTAGCGGACCAAACGCATGGAAGCCGCAGGTCTATAGCGCGGATGCTCAAGCTGTTCTCGCTTGAACTAGGCCATTACGCTTTGTGTGACCTTGTGTGGACGAGCATTATCGTGGAGCAGAATCGGTCACTCTGTGAGTAGCCCGGCCGTTTGTTCATAATGGACTCGCGTAGGCTACGGAGTGTCTCACAGTACGCATTTGAGGAATTAGGTGAGTAGCGGACCTCGGACGTCGAGAAAATACAGCGAGCATCAGTTTTCCTGCTGAGAGCAAAGCTTTGAAATTTTTAGACGGATGTGGCTGAGGTGACGACGCCACATTCCATCCCTAGATGTCTCACTACGTTATACTAAAGCGGCATATAAGAATTTCAAGTGGTTTGATTGTTCCTACGTTTCGTATATTTTCATTTGAGCACACATTCTCAGTCTACATAAATACTACAGAGGCCACTGTACAATGAGCAGTGAAGGAAGATACATCACATTAGTATTAAAGATTTCGCACCTGTTCCATTTTCTGATTCACCCCGTTCGCCTCTGTGCTCGACCTAATCTCTGTTATCTTATTCTCGTGATGCCTACGCGAGATAGACGTTTTTAACAGCATAACGGTCGCACTGTCATCTTCGAATAAGGTTCACTAAATTTACGCAGCAGAGTTTCGTGACAACGGCGCAGCCCTTCCGGCAATGATTCCCATTCAAGTTCTCTGATTACGTCTGTTATACTTTCGTACTGGTTGTACCGACCCGCTACGAAGCTACTAGTGCGTCACTGAAATGGATGTCTTCTGCCGTGCGTGCTTCATATGGACTCCAAAGACGGGAACAATAGAATTGGTCGCACTAGCGTCTTCCATGCAGTTTTATTTACAGGTACATCGCAGTTTCCCAGAACTCTTCCAACAAATCTACGTCTTTCATACGCCTTCACTAACACTAAATTTACGTGATCTTTCAAATCATATCGTTTGTTAGTGTTACTCCGGAATACTTATACGATCTCACATCCTCAAAATGTTCGCATCCCTCTTGTAAACAAATACTGTAAGGTTAATTTTCTTTTTGTAGCCATTATCTTGTGTTTAATCTCACTTAAAGAGAGATGCCTTTCAGTGCACTAAGAATAAGAGTTAATCTGCTCATGTCTGCTGCAGTTACTTGCGATAATCTAACGACGATTCTTTCCTGTACACAAGTGCAAAGTCAATGAACAATCTAATAGCACTGCTGATCCTATCTGATAAATCGTTCATCATAAGTTTTATCACACCTTCTCTGAGCGTTCCCGATGTAGGCTTCATTTCTGTGGAACGCTCGCAGAACTGAGTTTCAAAGCTTATTGCCTCTCCGTGTGGGCTGCGACCGTAAACATGCGTTACGCTATGACTCGCTATAAAATGTTGTTGCTCTTTTTTTTCAAGTCATCAGTCTTCTGATTCGTTTGAGGCTGCCAAACACGAATTGCTCTGCTGTGCCAACCTCTTCATCTCACATTAGCTCTTGCTACCTACATCCCCAATTATTTGTTGGTTGTATTCTTCTATCTGCCTTCTTCGACAGCTTTTAACCTCTATAGCTCCGTGTAGTACCATTGAAGTTATTCCATGATGTCAACAGACGTCCTGTCATCTTGACCCTTCGTCTTGTCGGTGTTTTCCACATATTCCTTTCCCCCGTTTCTGCGGATGACCTTCTCATTGCTTACCTTACCAGCCCAAGAAATTTTCGACAGTATTTTGTAGCACCACAACTCAAATCCTTCGAATCTAATCTTTTCCGATTTTCCCATAGTTAGTGTTTCACTACGATACAATGCTGTGACCCAAACGTACATCCTCGTAAATTTCTTCCTCAAATTAAGGTCTGTGGTTGATACTAGTAGACTTGTCTTGGTCAGGAATGCCCTTTTTGTCAGTGCTAGTCTGCTTCCTATGTTATCCTTGTTCAATCCGTCACTGTTCTTTTGATACCCAGGTATCTGAATTCCATAACTTGAACTACTTCGTGACCATCAATCCCGATGTTAAATTTCTCACTATTCTCATTTCTGATGCTTCTCGTTACTTTCGTCTTTCTTCGATTTACTTTCAGTTGATATTCTGTACTCATTAGACTGTTTATTCCACTCAGCAGGTTCTGTAAACCTTCTTCACTTTCACTGAGGATAGCAATGTCATTAGCGAATCTTATCATTGGTCTCCTTTCACCTTGAATTTCAATTCCAATGCTAACCCGTCATTTAATTCCATCATTGCTTCTCCGACGCATAGATTGAGCAGTAGTGTTCCCTCTTGTACTTAACGTATGTTACCCATCTTTTCCTATAGCTTACCCCTATTTTTCTTAGAATTTCGGTTATCTTGCACCATTTGACGCTGTCGAACGCTTTTTCCAGGTCGACAAATCCTATGAATGTGTCTTGATTTTTCTTTACTCTTGCTTCCATAATCAACTGCACCGTCAGCCTCTCTGGCGTCTTTACCTTCCCCAAAGCCAAACTGACCGTCACCCAACACATCCTAAAGTTTTATTTCCATTAATCTGTATATTATGTTTACCAGCAACTTGAATACATGATCTGTTGAGCTGATTGTGTAATAATCGTCACACTTGCCAGTTCTTGCAGTCTTCGGAATTGTGTGGATGACATTTTTTCGTAAGTCAATGGCATATCGCCAGGCTTATTCATTCTACACACCAATATGTTTAGTAGTTTTGTTGTTACTTCCCCTTATGATTTTCAGAAATTATGATGGAATGTTATCTACCCCTTCTGACATATTTGATACTAAGTCCTCTAAAACTCTCTTAACTTCTGATTCTAATACTAGACCCCTAGCTCTTCCCTGTCGATTCCAGTTTCTTCTTGTATCATGTCATCAGACAACTCCTTTCACTTGTAAAGCCCTTCGATTTCCATCTGTCCACTGTCTCATCTCAGTTTAAAAGTGGAATTCCCACTGCTCTCTTTATGCTACCAAACTTGCTATTAATTTCACCGAAGTTTGTTTTGACTTTTCTATATGCTGAATCAGTCCTTCCGACAATCAATCCTGTTTTCGATTTCTTCACATTTTTCATACAGAGATTTTGTCTGCGCTCCCCTGAACTTACTGTTTATTTCATCCATCAGCAACTTATATTTCGGTATTAGTAAATTTCCCTGCACATTTTTCTACTTCCTTCTTTCATCGATAAACCAAAGTATTTCTTCTATTACCCACGGTCTCTTCGCAGTTAACTTCTTTGCAGCCGGCCGAAGTGGCCGTGCGGTTAAAGGCGCTGCAGTCTGGAACCGCAAGACCGCTACGGTCGCAGGTTCGAATCCTGCCTCGGGCATGGATGTTTGTGATGTCCTTAGGTTAGTTAGGTTTAACTAGTTCTAAGTTCTAGGGGACTAATGACCTCAGCAGTTGAGTCCCATAGTGCTCAGAGCCATTTGAACCATTTTTTGAACTTCTTTGCACCTGTGATTTTCTTTACATCTTCCATGATTGCTTTTTTGAAAACGTCCTTTTTCCTTCAACCGAAATGCTTACTGAGCTATTCGTTATTGCAATATCTATTGCCTCAGAGAACTTCAAGCGTATATATTCATCCCTTAGTACTTCTGTATCCCACTTCTTTGCGTATTGATTCTTTCTGATTAATTTGTTAAACTTCGGCCTAGTCTTCATCACTACTGAATTGCGATTTCAGTCTATGTTTGGTTCTGGGTACCTCTTGCAATCCAGTATGTGGTTTGGAAATCTCTGTCTGACCATGACGTAATGTAACTGAAATCTCCCCGCCTTTTCCAGTTGTACCTCTTTCCCTTGTGGTTCTTGAACACAGCATTCGCTGTTACTAGCTGATAGTTATTGCAGAAGTCAATTAGTCTTTCTCCTCTCTCATTCCTAGTACCAAGGCGATATTCACCCTTAACCCTTTCTTCTGCTCCTTCACCTGCAACTGCATTCCAGTCCCCCATAACTATTAGATTTTGATCTCCCTTTAGGTACTGAATAACCAGTTCAATATCCTTGAAGACTATCTCTCTTTCTTCATCTTCAGCTTCTGACGTCGGCATATATACCTTAACGGTCGTTGTCGGTGTTGGTTTGCTGTCGATTCTGACGCGAACAACCCTATTGCTTAGGAAGGCGAGATGCAGTTCACAACGAAAAATAAAATAAGCACTTCATTTATTTATTTATTTGGCGTGTGGCATCTACAGAGTGAAATTGCACACATAATATTAATTAATATAATAAATGAATTACAAATATATTATTAAATGATTGACTGCTAACTAGAATATGCGAAATATTAGGGAGACAGCTACTGCAGCTATTACAAGTCCACATCTAAGCGGGTCACCCCCTGAACAGCACTTAGAGTAGCATTCATGATATCCCTCCATTCTCCTTCAATTCTCCTCGCAGGACATTCGAAGATCAGTTGAGGGATTGCTTGTTCTTCTGCACCACAGTTGCATCGTGGGTCATCAGTGAGTTTCCATTTGTGGAGAATAGCATTACACCTGCCGTGGTTAGTCCTCACACTGTTAATTCTGCAGAAGGATCTTCTGGGCATCTGCATTCCTTCCACCGCTATCGAAGGATCAAAATCAGTGATGGGAGTATGGTGATTATTCAGCGACCAGTACTGCCTCCATTCCCTTACTATGTCGTACATTTCTGAGAATTTGAGGACTTCGTCTTCCCATATAGGTTCCTGGATTTTAGGTGCGTAGTTGATAGATGGTCCAATATTTTTCGGATAGGTGTATCTTCAGAGACAGACGGGTCATTAATTTTCTTCCATTCTCGTATAACTACTTGTTTCCTTCTGAGGGAGGGAGGAGCTAAATAGCAAAGGGCATGAAGCCAGGGAAGTGGAGTGGATTGCAGAGTTCCTGAGACAATCCTCATGGTGGTATTAAGCCGGACATCTATTTTCTTCGTGTGTGTGCTCTTGTACCAGATTGGGGCGCAGTATTCTGCCCCCGAGTAAACAAGAGATTGTGCTGCCGTTCGTAGGGTGTTACCATGAGCTCCTCAGGAGGTTCCTGTCAGCTTTATTAATATGTTATTTAGATTTTCTATCTTTTGACCGGTTATTTCTAGGTAGATTTTGTAGGTTAGTGACCGGTCAAGAGTGATTCCTAGATAATTTGGATGGCTGTTGTGCGCCAATCGCTCATTGCAGAATATTACTTGTAACTCTCGTCTTGCCTCATGATTGTTTAGGTAGAATACGTTTACCTCAGTTTTATTTGGATTTGGGCAGAGCCTCCATTTTGTATAATACTGGTTAAGAAGTTGAAGGTCCGTTGACAGAGTAGCTTCCGTCTCTTCGAATGTCTTGCTGTGAGTGGCTGTTGCAATGTCATCTGGATAGCAGAATTTTTGCGATTTAGTTGCTGGCTTGTCACTCGTGTATGCGTTGAAGAAAAGGAGAGCCGACACTGATCCCTGTGGGAGCCCATTGTTTATTGAGTAGGATTTACTCGTAGATTGACCTACGTTTACTCTGAAGTAGCGGTTTTTCAAAGCGTTTTCCAGAAGCTCAGTTGTCTTGCGGCAAGGGATCGCTTTTTTTAGCTTGAGTATGACTCCGTCGAGCCAGATGGTATCATAGGCGGCCGAGAGGTCCACAAAAGCCACACAGGTTTTTTTGTGCCCTTTGAAAGCCTGACTCAGTGTATGAGGTTAAGGCAAGGACTTGTTCACAGCAGCTCCGTTTGTTCGTAAATCCTGCCTGGTCTGCGGGAATTAGTCTGTCTATGGAGTCATATATTCTGCTGTACAGCAGTCTTTTCTTGGGGTACGAAGTGTATACGACCTCTAAGACGGTGTACCCCGGGCAACGGTCCGTAACGACGGAACGGCAAGCAGTCTACACACCAAATGACCGAACTAGAGTGAATTTCTCTCACGGTCAAGAAAATCTGCAAAGGAAAATGTAAAATAAGCACTGCTGTGGAACATCTCTATTGCATATTCCAGTTTTTAATTATTAATGGCTCTTTATCATTCCAGTCAGCCACAAGTGCCATCCAAGCTGTCTTGATGGTATTTTTTCCCTTTAATAATCATTGTTGTGGAAGCGCCTGGACTGAGACACTGGAGCTTGCAGGGTGGAGGAGCCTGGAAAGTGACGGCGGTGCGCTAACGAGACAGCATTAGCAAGAGATACTTTTATTCCTCTGGGTGGAGAAAATTTTTAGAAAGTTTTGCGT
Source organism: Schistocerca americana (assembly GCF_021461395.2). Classification (NCBI taxonomy): domain Eukaryota; kingdom Metazoa; phylum Arthropoda; class Insecta; order Orthoptera; family Acrididae; genus Schistocerca; species Schistocerca americana. Next base: position 211,102,614 of record NC_060125.1, on the reverse strand, counting down.
TTGCCGATGATATCTTTCTGCGGCTCAACAGTTCCTATAATAACATCATCCCTCTGCCATGGACTGCACTGTAGTTTGCGGAAAGTTTTTCCCTTTTTTACTGACAGAGCCAGAGAGATTTAATGCTTTGTTGAGACAGCATCACTTTACACTAATACATCCTGTTGGCTGCACGAACTTTATGTTAGTCTGTAGTACTTACTAAGTCACTGGGAATACTTTTCCACAGCTTTTTACCTGCTGATACCAGTTGTTGTTGTAGTGATGTACATATTCTAATCATATCACTTTTATAAATTGAAGACACTTGTAATGGGCAAATTAAATGAAAATTTCTCATTCAATAATTTTTTTACGTATAGTTATGTTTTCACCCAACGAATAAAAAAGAAATATTTAAACTCATCAATATAGTTTATGAATAATTACGAATATAAAAGAGAAAAGTTAAATTTTCTACAATTTTATTGATTTACACTTTGCTTATTTAAATTAATTTTTAACTATGTTTGTTTACTGTTTCATGAGTATTTAAGTTTTTGTTTTTTATGCTGTTTTTAAAATATTGGTCCACAATATGAACATGTTCATGCACAGGTTCAAAACCTCCATGATATGTGAACGTCGAACACCAAAAATGCTCAAAAGTAGGAATTTGATCGACTCTGGATTAACAGAGGTGATGGTAATGTTAGTAACAGCAACAGAGTTGGACAAACAACAGAACCCATACCAAACACTAAAATCAAAACAAGGCATTTGGTAAGAGGTAAAACTGTCGTCGATAAAAGAGCAGATGCCATAAGTCTGAATTTCCAGAAGCCCACCGGCAAAGACATAAGACCATCGATAGGAAAACTGTAAAAAACTTTATTCATAGGCAATCCTGGGGGAAACGTTGTTACTTCCGGCCAACAAAACCAGTGCTGTCAGAAAATAAATTTCTTGATCGTCAGAGTTTGGCGGAAGAATAATGTCTGATGGGTTTTGCAATACCACTCCTGAAGGAAAGGGAGAAAAGGATGCATATTTTGTTTACCAATGAGCCCCAATAGAGCTTTACCCGAAGTCCAACAATCAAAATGTACATATCTGTGCAAATGTGTCAGAGAAAATATCCCCCAGTCCACATACTAAAACAAGCATTGATAATGGTCGCTGGTGGTATCTGTGGCTATGGAGAAATTGAACTGCAAGCGGTTGATGTGAAAACATGTAAATACCGATTATTACCGGAAAGGATCGTTCCTGTCTATGCTCAAACAGTTTCGAATGGTCTTCTCACAAATCTAGACAATGCTGATCTTTTACAGCGTGGAGCAACAGCTCACTCAGCCAAACAAACAATTGAATTTCTGAAGAGGACATTCCCTGTAATTTGGGATGAGTGGCCTGCAAACAATCCAGACCTAAACCGCAAAGGTACTTTTGGGCCACACTATAGGATAGTGCCTTGAAAGAACCCCGTAACCGCAACAGAGACCAGCTTACTTCGAGTGTTCAGGAGCGATGGAACTCAGTCAGGCCTGAATAAACAGCAGCGCCCACCGAAAGATTTGGGAAATGAGCCTTAATAATCAGGGACGCCTCACAAAATACTGAGCAAATGAACAAATCACTATCCACATCATTCATTCAAATGTAGAAATGAGTTTCGCTAAAAATAATTTTGTGTGATAAAAATTATCCAAAAAGAACGTCAGGAAGAAACTTTCCGTCCGACCTGTATACGCAGATGTTGGTTCTGATACTGCAGCCCGAAGGTGGTAAAAAGGATATCTACTCCTGTGCCACGTCTTTGGAGACGCCATTTTCCACTTTTACCAACTGTAGAAATCTAAAACGAGACGGTGCCGGCAGCATTCATTAAACTTTAAGGTGGCGACGAACGCAACAGAGTTACAGTAGCAGTAATGAACAGCTGAGACGCAGAAACTCGCTTTTCCCACTGAGCGCCTCCGAGAAGCCAGAGGCGGCCTCTGCTCCTGACAGTGAAGTAAAGACGATTCGATTAAAGGCAGACAGGAGAGGATCACTCCGGCACTTCGGCTACAAGTCTTGTTTCGGAGCGCTGGCTGGTCGCAGAGACGCATTTTGCGTGCGCGTCACGCACCGCACGGCCGAGTCATTACGCAGGTCCTGCACGTACGTCTGCGCTTCGCGCTCTGAGCGACGAGTTCACCCCCCGTTATTTCCTTCCCCTACTGGTCGGCATTAGGGGCTCTCGAAGAGGCGTTTGCGACGTTCGTGTGCGGCGTGCTGCAACAAGGGGCAAGCCTGTGCACATAAACGTAACATAATTTCGCTAATTACGTATTCCGACATTTGAAGTGTGTAAATTGAGTCGATGAAAGTCCTTCAGGATCGAATCACTGTTGTAGCAGTAAGGGAAAATGAATTACGAGACAATCTCACACAGTATTTCGGTTTGGCGCAACTTTACATTTTTAAGTGGCATCACCCTGTTTGTTTGTTGTCGATAGATAAACCAGTTAACACTGTCACAGTTCAAGGGGTTCACTGTAATTTTTACGTGGTAACTCGGCTGATACAAATGAAAAGCTCCAAATTTATTCTTTTAGGTATCCCCGATTTTTTTTCGTTTGCACAACGTTCTCTTAATGCTAACACGGTCCATTTCACTAAATTTCTTCCTTTCTACAATGTGCATGACCTTAACATATTTTCTGCCCCTAGTCCAGAATAAAACCGCCGAGAAAGAACAAGATGCCGCAACAGTTCACGATATTTGCTCCCTAGTATTTGAGTGTTCTACAGTATTTCAAATTTTAAATAACTTCATTTCATTCATACATATAGTATTAATATGTTCGATTTTAATTATTATTTTCTTTCTACAGTCCAATAATTTTTAATTAATAGCATTAAAATATAAATAATAATTTTAAACTTGGCTGTCATCTTACTACCAAGCATGTTATGAAAGTAATGTAAATCGAAATACATCATAATGTTTCCTATCAACAAATATGATAGAATAAAGTGATGTTTTATCGTATAACGAAAATACTCCATTTTAAAATTTATGTAAAATGTAATGCAGAGTCGAATTACATCATAATGTTTCCTATCAACAAATATGATAGAATAAAGTGATATTTTATCGTATAACGAAAATACTCCATTTTAAAATTTATGTAAAATGTATTGCAGAGATTAGCAAATTTACGAATAGTACAAAATTTTTCATACTGTTCTAACAGCCACCTGTGTTTCCACAACTCTCATAAAAGAAAATACTTCGTCACTGGCATCTATTCCCCAAAACTTCCCCTTGGCACACTTTTACATGAGGAATCAGATATGTTTGAGTCAGGTTTTTTTACCCGTTTTTATTATGTCGGTCTCTTGTTTGTTCTTCAATTTGCTACAAATTTTGCAGCTGATTTGAAACTGATTTCCAGATGAGCATGACATTTCAAACCGATCTCAGAAACGACAATGCAATATTCACTTGCTTCCTTTTCAGTCTGATCCACTGATCTCCCTTGCCAGGACAGACGTGTATGTGTAGGCAGTACCAAAATGAATTCCAGGTGACAGTGGTGGAACTGAGTGATGGCCACTATAAAAAAATATAGGTCACATCTGCGATGGCTAGAATCACCCCTGCAGCGCTAGTACCACAGAGCGGGACGTGCATGCCCACCCTGTACTATACACATGGTGACAATTATTGAACTATATGAAATAAAATGGTCATAGCTTCTGGACGGTTTGCGTTAGGACGTTCAAACTGCACCGGTCGGCCTCGGGGCTTGATGAGAATTAGTATGCACATTGGTGTTTGGATTAGCGTATAATCGAACTTTCATTTGGATGGGTCCTCAGTACGCTATATTGCCGCATTTGGGGGAATGGGAATCCGCATTTCGCGATCGCGAAGTCTTTTCACTCTCGACGGGTGACTGTGTGGTGTGAAATGACCAGTCATCGGTGCGATACTCCTTGATAACACGGTGACCTACCGAACATTACGTGAAGGTTTTGGAAGGTTATTTCATTCCCATTATCCAAAGTGACCCTGATTTTTACAAGATGTGGTTCGTGCAAGACGGAGCTCGACCCCATCGAAGTAGGTGAGTGTTTGATGTCCTGGAGGAGCACTTTGGGCATAGCATTCTGGCTTTGGGATGCCCAGAGGCCACTGGTCTGGGCCAAGATTGACCGCCATATTCTCCGGAACTGAACACATGGAAGTCCTTTTTGTGGGACTGCATCGAAGACAACCTAAACTAAACTAACTCCTCCCGAACAGGACATGAAGGCCAAACGGTACCGACCGGCCGCCGTGTCACCTTCAGCCCACAGGCATCACTGGATGAGGATATGGAGGGGCATGTGGTCAGCACAGCGCTCTCCCGGCCGTGTGTCAGTTTCGGAGACCGGCGCCGCTGCTTCTCAATCAAGTAGGTCCTCAGTTTCCCTCACAAGGGTTGAGTGCACCCCGCTTGCAAAACAGCGTTCGGCAGACCGGATGGTCCAAGTGCTAGCCCAGCCCGACAGCGCCTAATTTCGGTGATCTGCCGGGAACCGGTGTTACCACTGCGCCAAGGCCGTTGGCTGAAGACATCCTGCACAGCAATAACCCCAAAACAATTGCTGAGCTGAAAACAGCCATTCAGGAGGTCATCGACAGCGTGGATATTCCGACACTTCATGACGATTACTCTACTGGTCAGCAGCACATGATCGCCAGTGTTGACAGGCGTATCGAACATGTCATAACCTAAATACGAACATCTGTAGTGACACTTAGATGTTGAATAAAGTGTGTGCATCCATTAGTTCATAACTAACTTACGTTTCTTCTTTGATGTAATACAATAATTGTTACCCTGTAGCAAACTGCACCGTGACTCTGGCTTCAGTTGTGTATTCGTAGCACTCTCCTGTAATTGTCATTACACCCCAATGGCTTAATCTCAGATTTCGCCACGCCTTATGTATTTTTTTTTGGAGTGCTCGTCTGATCTTTGTTATTCAGCCATGCCAGTTCCATTGTCCATTTTCCTCCAGTTGTTGTCTTCCTTACTGCTGTCGGCGGCCCCTGGTCAGTCGGTGAGGAAATGCTAGCTCTTCGAGTCTTTCCGAATCCCTGTCCGATTCCGGTCACATTGATTTGCCACAATGAAAATAAAACTCTTATAACAAATAGTAGATAATTAATTCTGCTTGTTTATTTATTTATTTATTTATTTTAGAATAGCATTTAAACAGAGTGTTGTATTACTAGGAAGTAGATATAACATTACTCTATTTCAGCTCTGATCCGGTAAAAATACGCTGAAATTAATCCGAAATTTAACCCTAGTCTTTCTTATAATCTCATCAACATGTTTAAAATCCACTGTGTAATTTCATACAAAGAAGACAAAAAAGCAGAAAATAATTCTTTGGATAAAAATTAATTTTTAATGTGAAGTATGATCTTCTAACATAAAGTAATGGTTAATTGCATTAAATCAAACACAAATCATAATATCTAGTACTCACAGTCAGCTTGTAGGTAGTTCTTAAAGGCGCTAGGGATTTTATGTTCGCTAATAAGAACCGTCAGAGAAATTCCATTACAAATGGTGAAAAATACGGATGTGCATACCTACAACACTAGAAGAAAAAGTTAACCTTATTACTCATTATTAAAGCTGTCAGTGGCTCAGAAAGGAGTTCAATATGCATCAATCAAAATTTTTCATCATATGTCCAATAACATAAAATGTTTGATGAATAGTAAACCAAGTTTCAAATACAACATAAAGTCTCCTCTTCTGGATAACTCCCACTCCAGTGGAATTTCTATTAACAAATTACAGCTTGCAAAAAAATTAAAAATTGCACGAAACTAGCTTGTTGCATGAGTAGGGCTGAAAACTAATATGTTAACCAGCGTGAAATTTGAGAGCCCCATCCAGGAACTTGTAAGTGGCCAGCGTGTACCCATCCACTGAAAATAATTCAATACATAAGTTAATCTCTAAAATAACTCGTTCCACATCTCTGCTGACAGAAAATTTAGGAAATGACCCTTGAGTACTACTTGGGATTAGTCTTTTCCCAGCAGTCCCTTCCTTCCCCACTCTTCTTACGTCCGACAAATTTTCCTGTCACCATGACCATGGTAGAGCCGGACTGCGAGTTAGGAGAATTTTGATACAGTTTGATTCTTTAGGGCGAATGAAGTCTGCGGCAGCCTTTCCGTTAGGGAGGTTAAATAGCCCGGAAAATATCTTAATTGAATATGTGTTAAATAGAAGATAAGTTTTCTTGTTGCAGCCTGTATGTGACACAATGGGACAAAAATGTCCCAGTACAACCCCAAGCAGGTAAACTGACTTCCTCCGCTAGTGTGTGGGCTAAAGCTACATTGGGATTTTTAATTCCTATATCACTATCTGATAGTCCTATCGTTCCACAACACGTCTGTACATTTAGAATTTCAGACATAGTTAATTTATTGCGAGAGATTTTCGTATTAAGTTTATACAGCTGCTTAATGTAATTAAGGCTATCGAACCGTGACTGCGGTCATTGTATCCGTAATTATATCAACTGCCAGAATACTGTGATCGTATTTTAGTTGTACTGATCCGTAACGTTGTACTTCTTGGGATTAGTGGCATCTGCGTAGTGGGGTTGGGTTTGTTTGGGGAAAGAGACCAAACTGCAAGGTCATCGATTTCATCCGATTTGGGAAGGACAGGGAAGGAAGTCAGTGGATCCCTTTCAAAGGACCCATTCCGGCATTTACCTAGAGCGATTTAGGGAATTCACGGAAAACCTAAATCAGGATGGTCGGACGCGGGATTGAACCGTCGACCTCCCGAATGCGACTCCAGTGTGCTAACCACTGCGCCACCTCGCTCGGTCTGCGTAGAGCCGTCAGTGCTAAAATACAAGCAAGACAGCCTGAAATAATAGCAGAAATCAGTCTGGGACGTACGACGCGCATATTCGTTGGGACATCGCGGAGAAATTTGCCGTTAATATGCTAAGGCGGCAGACGACCGAGGCTAGCAACTACAGCACCTGTCCTGGGACTGACACCATGTCGGTTGGACCCTAGACGACATGTCGGATGAGTCACGATTGATGTTGGTAATAGCTGATGGTAGGGATCGAGTGTGGCGCAGATTTCATAAGGCCGTGGACCCAAGTTGTCAACAAGACACTGTGGAAGCAGATGGTGGTTCTATAATGGTATGGGCTGTACAGGTCCTCTGGCCCAACTAAACCGATAGCTGACTGGAAACGATTGTGTTCGGCTACTTGGAGACCACTTGCAGCCTATCATGGACTTCATGTTCCTAAAGAACGATGGAATTTTTATAAATGATAATGCGCCATGCACCCGGTCACAATTGTTAGCGATTTTTCTGAAGAACGTTTCAGATAATCAGAGCGAATTATTTGGCTACCCAGATCACCCAACATGAAACTCATCGAACATTTGCGGCACGTAATCGAGAGGTCAGTTCTTGTCTGCACAACTGCACCGGCAACACTTTCGCTATCAAGGACGGCTGTAGAGGCAACATGAATCAATATTTCTGAAGGAGACTTCCAACGACTCGTTCAATCCACGCCACGTCGAGCTGCTGCACTATGCCGGGCAGAAGGAAATCCGACACGATATTGGGAGGCATCCAATGACTTTTATCACCTCGGTGTATGGGTAACGAGCTATCAACTATAAATCAGGTGAGTCAAACTATTTAGTTTCTAGAATTGACTGTTGTTTTGCCTTGTTACCATTGGGATCATATGGCTTTATTGGCCGGGGAACTCCATCTAGCATTATTCAACAGCCTGGTGTGAGTCCTTCCATGTTTCATCACATTGGCGACTTGCGCGTTGGTGAAGATGAGATGAGATGTTTAGGGCAACGTAGACACTCTGTGCCCGAGCGGGGAAAAGTCTTCGACAAGATCGGATATCAGTCCCGGGACCCCTCTACATAGAGGCAGCGACGCTAAACACTAGACCAAACCTGCAGACACCAATTTAACACAAGCATTATATCTGTCGTATCAACACTGTCTCCATGGAAGGGTGAGTGGTTTATTATAATTAGGATATGGCGATCGATGCAGATACTTGGAATGTTGATGGTTCTGCAAGAGGGTTCCGGGGGGGGGGGGGGGTGAACCGAGAGCTAAATTCCCGCCGCCGCAGACCCAGACGCTGCGACTCCTGGCCGGTTGGCCGTCGTCCAGCGTTATTGCCCTCTGGCCATTCAGACCGAGCTGCCGTTGTCGCTGTCGCTCGCGAGTGCCTCCCATCCCCACCTCCAGCCCCGCCTGCCCCCTGCCCCGTACCCCTTGGGGGCTGTGCAGCTGTAATTAAGCCAGCCACGAGCGACCGGACGCTGGGCAATAGGGTCGACTGATGGGTGGGGGGTGGAGGAGTCAGTCCACTGCCATCTAGCTGTGGCATGTTGACTGGAGTGCAGGCAGCTCTTCCCCGCGGCCAAGCTCTCGCATAAGCGGCTCAATCAATTGGGGACCACGCCCTTAGACCGTAGATGCAGACCGAGTATGTCCCTATCTCTGCCGTGCTGAGGTTTATAACCAACGTCTAAGTCACGTGACTGGCAGCAAGATTCCGATTGTCTGCACTTTGCGAATTGGAGCCATTTAAAATTTTTCCTACTTATAGCTGACTTTAAAAGTTGAACGGATACTTGTATTAGTAACATACATATATTAGTACAGTTAACAAGATTACTACTAAATTCCTATTATTGATGTGGTCAATACTGCTTTTACATTTGGCAAGGTAAAGTGGTAACATACAGTTTGAAGCTGTGTATTGGGTTTCCTTTATTTTTACTAGAAGCTGAATTACAATTCATCCTGTAGCCTATCTGTTGCATTCATGTTATTTACTTCACTGTTTCCACAGGAGTAGAAGCAGATATATTAGTCTGACAAGAAACATCTGATTTCTGACGACTCTTCAGGATGTGTTTGAAATTTTTCATTAATGTTTTGTAAGAAATGGCATCCCTTTCTATCCATAATGTGTGTTTCTTACCCTAAGCAAACATTTATATTTTATGACTGTTCTCCAAATTTCTTCATCCAGTCCAGATAACGAAGCTGTACCAAGATAAGAACCATGATACAGAGTGATCAGGTATACTAAGAGTCAGGATTGCACCTGGGGCAGAATGTGTGTTTGGGCCCCATCTCCAAATGTAGCAACCCAATTTTACTGTTGGTTTAAACGAGATATGACATAATTTAAACATAATGCAATTCGGGGAGTATCGGAAATTCACAACAAATTTTCATTGGGATGAAATATAGGATAAATACAATTTCTTATTAAACACTACGCGTATCTTCACAAATGCAATCGGTCCAGGCAACACAGTACAGGTGCACGTATGTTCCAAAATCCCTGCACAAAAAATCGATTTTTCAGTGGTTCGTATATCGTATTCCGCTGATGGCAGAGTTAAGGGATCAACTACTTTGGATATCCCTCGGCCTAGCGAACATTTTTATACCTATCCGAAGAATTGGCAAAATATAGCTATCCTACAGTGCAGCCTCGTAGTTTAAACATTACGTACTTCCTCCAACCCGGCAAATTTTGCAAATCGTTAAACTATTTTGCATTAGGCGTGGTGTTTGGTGCACCCCACGTGGCTCACATCATCACGATTTGTTAATTGGCGATCCCTTAGAAAATCTCTTAAAACCACAATTTTTGTGTAGGAAAAGTACCACCTTTGAGGATTTCCACGTCTAAAATCCCTCCTCGTGACAGATAGTCGAAAATTTTGCCTTATGTTCTAAAGATGATATTCTCAGGAACTTCTAAACATTTTTCGGTTTCATTATCCGTTACCAAGATCCATAGTTTCAAATTAGTAATGCTTATACAGCAAAATATGTATTTAATATCCTATGTGAGACGTAAATGTAGTTTTAACAGACAGTTTGGACACATGGAAAGTGTTCTAAGGTCACTGCAAGGATCCAGGGGTCACCAAACTCTGATTTTTCACCAGCATTCTTCACCAATAAGACGTTATGACTCACTATCACTGTGTAATGGTTATTTCACGCCCATACAAATATGGTCAAAATGGTACAGCAGTAACAAAATAATGGACTACAAATGGTCTTAACATGCCTAAAAATAACTTAAAATTGCTGTGACAAAGTATGTAGCGCTATAAAGACTACAAATTCAGTAAGACATTTGTGATAACATTTTCACTCGTTCATGAAACAAATAATAAACTGGGCGTTTTCGATGAACTAGTATTGAAGAAAAGCGCAAACCAAATGATTTTGTTTCATTCTTATATTACGAGCACTGAATAGTTGTTTATAATATGTGTCAACGTATATGAATGTGTCGAAGTGTATAAAGAAACTGTCAGAACTTTACTAACTGTAGAATTCGTTTTGTGTAAACTGCATACGCTGCTGTAGCAGGGAAAGAGGACAAGCGGCAGAAAAATGCTCCTCCTGGAGCACAAAAGGCTGAATATATTCTTTTTGTACAGAGTCTGACAGATAACTGGGGAACCAGCTGCCTCAATTCTAACTCCTCCTTCCCCACCAAATATTTTGGCATGCGAATATATTCGCGCTTTTTTGTGCTGATAGAGAATAGCAGAGAGACAGTGACAGTGTAAGACTATAGCAGTGAGACAGAAAGAGAAAAGAGTCGGTAGTGATAGTACAGAGAGTAAGTGAAATTGAAAGAGAAAGAGAGATGGATGAAGACAATAGAAGCGGGAGCCAAAGAGACATGAGACATTGATGGTCAGTGACATGGAGGCAGAAGGAGTGGGAGGAAAAGCGAGGTGAGACTGTGGAAATGGAAAAGAGAACGGATTGGGCACCATACATTGGCTTGGGAGGGTATGGACCGGAAATAATGGATTACTATGAACTGTATGTACGCATCATTAAATTTTTTAAATTGGTTTAATTTACTTTCACATTACTTTAAAAGAAAAGGCTAAGTATTATACTGAATTGTACAGTAACGAGAAGTCTGAAGCCAGTACCGCTGTGACATGGAGTCTTCCATCTTCACATCTTCACATCTTCCAGGCATGCCACACATTTCAGTAAACAGACGTCAGAACTCTCGCATATGAACTGCCATTCGTGCAACAGAGACCATATTGTAACCTATTTACCTATAACACTGTCAATACCGCTTTGCGAGGCTTTTGCCCAGGAAATGTTTGAATCGCAGCATCAGAGGCTGGCTGCCTTGCGAAATTATATTCAGATACCAAGTTTTCCATATCTGTGAGATGTTGATGCACAGTTGATCTGAGACAAATTTTAACATGAGCCAGAGTACTAAATGATATTTCTGTTTCACCTACAGTCTATGAAAGAGAGTAGAATACGTGCGTAGCTACAAATACATTCGGAAACAAGCTTAAATTTTAAGCTCGTCGATATTATTTAAGAGCTCTAATGGTTCGAATGTAATTTTTTCAAAGTTATAAATATGAATTGTTTTCAAATATTTATTTTCCTCCTCTAAATATCATGTGACTTCATAACGGTATTGATTATAGATAACTTTCATGCCACAGCGTCCTAATTATGACTCATAAAAACCAAATTTTTCATCTAAAATCTTAAATATTTCTAATCAGGTTTTCAAGCTAGACACTAGATTGTCAATAACCACATAAAATGCATTTATCTTGAATATAGCTTTTCGATTAACGTCTGCCACTTTATTCCTGTCTTCACTATGGAATGATTTCCTCTATTTAATGCACAGCTCCAGAAACTCAGGACCGATATTAATTGCACTGGCAACAGCTTTTAGATCAGGGAGAATGCAGTCCCAATTTTCGAAGCGTTATTTTAAATCATTTAACAGGCTCTCAAAGTGCCTTATTTCATATTCACCAATTTCGTTCTTGAAGTAAATGTAACACAGAATGAATGTTGTTCGTTCAATATGATTTGAGTGAGGCGCTGCATCAACAATAATTGAATAATACTTCTCATTTTCTCTCTGTTCCAAGAGGGCACCACTGATATGATGGGCACAACTAGAAATAATCACATTCTGCGTATCACTTGACAGGTAATGCACTTGTAAGAGCTTTCAAGATCTCAATAGTCTCTGATTTTTCTAATGTATTTTGCGATAACAGGATCATAGTGACTTAACAGCTCTCATATTCCAAACTCCAATTTTCTGAGCTGATCTCTGAAGGCCAGTTCTCTTGGCGAATTGGCGCGCTAGCTAGAGCAAGCGCGGGGAGTAAGTCACACAGTCTGTAGGCAGCAGTGATTGAGACAACACCTTTGTGGAGCAGGAGAAGCTCTGCCTGCAAATTCGTACAAAACTGCCTCGGATTAAGACTGCAAACGGCTTACGGCATATCTGCGAGTTGTTGAATCACTATATATAAAATTTAACGACGCCAAGAAGAGAAATTGAGCCCATACAGTAAGATACTTGCAGGCTGTACTGTGGATAGTGCAGCCGGCATAATTGTTCGCCACACCCAAGCCCACAGCCACCAGATAAGATTTATTAGCATTTTCTTTTGTTCAGCGTGAACCATTAATTTAAACTGTGTTTTAATAATCATTCTTGAACTTTAAATAAAATGGTTCATCCGGTTTTTTCACCTTAATCGTGCACCTATATAGGGTTCCTTACTGGTGTTTGAATAATCCGAGTATCCTGTTGTACAGGCTTATGAAGTGCCCAGTTAATCTAAAGAGGCACCATTTAAACTGTTTTTGTGCAAATGAGACTATTTTAAACTATTGAAAAGTGTTATAGTAAAAGTTTCCTTATGTGAATTCAATCAGAGTGAAGCCAAGTTACTAGAATCTGTTAAATGACTAAACAGAATTAGTTCAAACAATAATAGCTATTGAAAGTAAATTACTGTAAGAGAGGTTTTCTTGAAGTGAAATGTTCAGTATAGAAATTGTGTGTTAAGGCTAAACTATTTTAGTATATAAGTGTGTTGATTATGGGAAGTGCTTTTTCAAAAGGTCCCCACTGGCTAAACGTTTTAGCTTTCTTAAAGTTATCTACTAGACGTTTTTCCTTTCAAAAACGTAATGATAGTGTAGTCCAACATTCTTTACGTGGAGTAAAATTTATTTGAAGAAGCAACTTAAATAGTAGCAAGAACGTATACTTCTGCTTTTCCAATACTTCACTGTTAAATTGCCTGGATAGGCTGGCGGTCGTTAGTACATATTTTAAACCACTAAACGAACCTGGAGCTGAGTTGTCCTAGCTTCAATATAATACTGTTCATACTTCGTTTCTTTCTAACCGCTGGGTCATATCTTAGGAAAAGAACTGAATAGTCTGATTTACTTATTCATAGACACAACACACGGTCAAATCCTGCAAAAAGGGTAACTATTGGTTAGCTTTCCCTATTAGCAAAACTATCCTCCCATAGTGCACTTTACTTGGGAACTAAACTAAATTTAGTAAGAGGATTATACGTGGCAACATAGAGACAGCGTTTTTTGTTATTTAGGTAAATGCATACTAAATTACAATAGTAGTGGTAGGGTTTTATACGGTTTAAACCTGTTTCCGGCACATCCTGATTTTGGTTTTCCGTGATTTCCCTAAATCGCTTCGGGTAAATACCACGATGGTTCCTTCGAAAAGGCATGGCCGCTTTCTTTCTCCATCCTTCCTTATCAGAGCTTGTGCCCTGTCTCTAATGACCTCGTTGTGGAGAGGACGTTAAACACTAATCTCCTCCCTACTCCTCTAGTAAGCTGGCTATTCTACGGACGAGAAGAAAATTACCGGTACATCTTTTTTTCCGAGCATCAGCATTTCCAATGCAAATCTTTCATATAATTTCATTTCTTCAGTTTCACAGTTCTTCCAGGAGAACAACATACAAATACAAACTTTTACGTTGTTTTTCCTCTTGAATGCAAAATATTTTCTATGTACTCCTTTTTCGTGTAAAATCGCCTTGTGATGGAATGGGTAGTGCCTTATTCTTGTATGTTGTAGGCAAATCTACCAAATATACCGACCGTTTTCGTGTACATTTGTTGGGGAAACGTTTTGGTAGGATATCCAACATTTAAATAAAGCACATTCTCGAATACGTCAGACATTATTTTCAATACACAATGACTAAAAAAAAAAAATTGGACATTCAGGGTTGACATGGAAAAGAACTGTGTGCAACTGACCTGTATGATACATAAAACTGAAGAAGAAAGGAAGAGCTAGATTTGTTACGTTAACGCTGGGATAATGTTCTTTTACTTACGATGTAAAAATTATTTTGCGATAGCAGCCTAATTTTTGGTAACTTAGCTCACTGGGGGACCCGAACCCCTTATCAGCTTGGGCCCCCCATGAGACTCGGATTCTGGAGATTTATCGCCCGCCCGCCCCCCCCCCCCCCCCCCCCCCCAATCCCCGTCGCCCTTACTGCCGATCCTCTGGTTGGGCTTGGGGATGATTCAAAAACAAAGAATACATTTCGGTTCTATGTTACAGACAAACAATAAAAGAAAGAAACACACATGTCGAAGGGTAGAGGAAGTTTAAAAGTTATTATTTATTTGTAGTAACATGGTGTCTTTAGCGCAAGAGACGTCATTTTGTGCGCTGGAACTTGCACGAAGTCAATCAATTATTCAAATGCATTGTGCATTTCCTGGTCACCAAACGTCACACGTAGCGATTTTTTCTGCCAAAGTACATAAGACACAGAGTCTTTTGTCCACCTAGAGCAGCTACTCTTAAAGATCTGAGATACTGAATTGAAATTGTCAATAAACAGGGAACTGTTCATTCGAATGTAGAATGAAATGAACTACCATTTCGATGTTTCTCGAGCAGCGTATAGTACTCACATTGAGTGTATGGTTCAGTGTCTATGCGAACATAAAACTATGAACTTCCCTTTGTCTTGTGACATATGCAATGTGTTTCTATCTTTCACAGTTGGGCTGTCATAAACAGCTGAAATCTGTGCTTTCTTTTTTTAACCACCATGTACGTTAGAAAACATTTATAACAGAGGAACCTCAGCAGTAAGTTAGAAATAAACATTGTCTCGTCTCTAAATGTTGGCCATTCGTCATGTTTTAGGTTTGAGGACCAAATATTTTTAACATAATATTGTATAATGACCCTTTTCATTCAGATTTTATTACTTAGCTACAAATAAATACTTTCAAGTAAAAGACCATTATCATCCGCTTAGTAACGACAGCACTCCACAGCTTTAACCTGTAAATTTACTGAACTTATCTGCATACAACTAAGACGGCAACCAGCCGGACGAGGCTAAGCAGGAAGTTCGTGCAGCATACAGATTGACTAAAATTACTTCGTGATTGACATTCCGGCGAGGCGAGTAGTTGGGGGCAGCTGTTTTTTTTTTCTCGAGCGCCACGTGTACCCTGTGACGCCAGTTTTCTAGTGCCGTGTAGAGCCTCGCTCTAGCAGCGTGCTGGAGTGGATGGCTGCACGTGCCAATATGCCCACCCCCTGCCACAGCAATCTGTCAGTCACAAAGTAATTTTAATCGGAGTATGAGCGGTGATGCAGGCCGGTGAACTTTGGCTGCTCGGTTGCTGTGGCTTGCTGTCAATACGAGGCGCCGGTTCTCGTCTGGAAGAGCAATTGACGCTTGGCTTCGTGGCTCCAGCGAACGTGACGCTGTTAGGATACAAGAAGTCATTAGTCGCAGTTTGTGTTTAGCTACAACGGCTAAAGGAGATTGTGCCGGTTGTGTTCAGTGCAGATCTTTTTTAGTGGAGACAGTCGTGACTGGCTTGGTCACTTTTCGCTGTGCAAGATATTAAATAGTACCTAAAGCGAGGATGCTGAAGGCCATAGTGTGTTAAACTATGGGAATTTGTACTTTATTGTTTATCGTGCTCAGTGACATTTGGATCCATCCCTACGGTGGCCGTTCGCTGATTTGCTGCTCTCGTTAATTGTAGCTCCGTTTAGCAGCCAGCACCCAGTGGTGGCGTGTTCTATTATTTGTATTCTGTTTTCTTGCCAACTGTGTAGTCTTAGTTTGTTAAGTCAGCTTCTGGGGTAGTACATTTTGGGATATTGTATCTTAACCTAAGATCTGGTCGTTGTATGTCTTTTGTCTCGTCTTTGCACTGTCGCATTATTGTTTTTAGTCTATTGTTTTACTTCCACCTCACTGTATAGTTGCTGAAATTCTAAGCGGCAAATGATTTTAACGTGTGCTCTGTTACAGGTAATTGCGTTTTGGTAATCTGATTACTGAGTACCTTACTTACGGTCACTTTGTCCATGCACACGACGTCTGTGACATTCCTCTTATTTGCCTCTCATTTCATTCGCTAATTTCAGTATCGTACTGGGACACTGTAGTTAACTCCATAACTCTTTTTTCTTAAGCATCAATTTGGAACGCTACAGCAATGAGGCATTTTTTATATATGGTACCTTAAAATGTACACAGACCACTGTGTTGGTTGTTGTCTCTCATCATCGAACAGTCTTCTCACAAACAAGCAGCATGATGTACTAACTTGTGTCTTCTGCACAGTTGTAACTGTACTACCGTGTGGTCTAGAACTGTCAGTATAGACAAACCATTTTGCATCCACGCATCCAGACTCCAACACCTGATCTGCTGCCCAAGGCAAAATAGCCATTAATGGCCTGGTACTGCCAGATGTACTTGAAGGTACTATTCAACTTAAAACATACGACTTGCAGTTGGTGTAATTAGTAGCCTGCAAACGATGTAAATAGTAGTGTAACGTTGTTCAGTACACCGTCTTCAGTCATCAATAAAAACTCTGCATTTATACCTATTACACTGTGTGTGAAAACTATTACGTTAAAGGTAGCATAAGAATAATTATTAACTATAGTAAGTGTACGAAAGATTTCTGTTTTGCATCTTGCTAATCAGTTAACGTTAGGATGCAATCCAGACCTGGTTTCTGTCGAAACCATGTTCTCTGTTTTAGGTAATTACGTAGTTATATATGCTTAACTGTGTAATTATTGACTGTTTTATGGTGTTTGTCAGTAAATGCACTGTAATGGCGTCCCATAATTTATTTGAAGGAAATTAGCCATCTTCATATTCATTTATAACCACACAGCTGTACTGTTCACTCCAAAAAGAGTCCAGTAGCGCTAAAAAAACTGCTTTACGTGACTACATCAGCAAGAAAGCCATACAGAATAGGTACAGAGAATTTCCAAGACTCAATTCATTAAGATGAATCCGAGAAGGAGTTAATTTATTTCATGTAGTCTCAAGTGGGACGGAACTACCAGTTCCACTGTACGTCAGCCATGTCGCTTTCTACTCATCCGCGACTAAGATGATAAACTCTTTCCGAGGCTCATTACCACGAGGGAACTTTGTAAGTTACTGAAACTGATTAATTTATATATTTAACAATTGTTAAGGGTTTGTACCTTTATAGCCATCATTCACTTTCCATTTCCGTCATCATCTGCACGCAGCCTTGATTACTGAAAAGACTTACTTGAATGACGAGTAATCTCCGTCTGCACCATGTTGGTTCTATAAAGAACAGTACCCTTGTTGGTTATGAGGCCATCTGAAATGGAGCGATGCGCAGGATGTAGCTGGTAGGACATGTGTTAAATCATCAGGGAACAACTTCTATGGTACTAGAGGGAGCTGTAGGGGGTAAAAACTGAAGAGAAAGACAGAGAAGGGAATATATCCAACAGATAATGGAGGATGTAGGATGCAAGTGCCACTCCTAGGTGAAGAGGTGGGTACAGGAGGGAAATTCGTGACGGTTATATGAAGTTTTCACGGGTTGTCAGCCGAGTAGCGTCGTCGTCACGTAGCAACATGTCGATGGAATGCGTCTCCATGATCTTCAGGCGAAGTGTCGGGATATGCTGAGGCTGACGCTGAAAAGACGAGCCCATCCTTGGCTCGAGATGGTGCAGTTTGGACAAAATTTGTCATTCCTGCAGTTCCTGTGGGGGAGAGAATATATCTTACCACTCTTTTGGATTTGTCCTTGCTGGTGGAGCCCGAAAAAGAGAAAGACACATTCTGACGGGGGATTAGTAAAATTTAGTCCCTCAGCAGGCCAGGCCAACGCGTGGTTGGCCTGTGATGAGGCTGTTGGCCCAGTCCACGGATGAGCCGCTTTCACGTAGAACTTCTTGGCGATGCCGCGAATCCTGTCTCAGAGAGGCGGGATCCCGGTGTCCTCGTGAAGTTGGCGCGTCGGGAAGCGCCTCATAAGATGCATTGCAGTCTTCAGCGGGCGGTTCTGTATCCGCTGCAGTCACAATGTGAGCATCTGCGCCTTTCCCCTAGACCACGGCCGCATACTCTAACAGTGGGCGGACGAATGTCAGGTATAGCGTGATGCCGTGTTGCGGTGGCAATGACGACAGCGGGTTTAGCCTTAGATACAGGGCGCGAAGGCGTCCTATTGCTTTCCCTTTGACATCACGGATGTGATGCTTCCAGGTGAGCCTGCGTCTAGAGTGACCCCTAGGTATTTCGCTGTCCCACTCCATGGGATACGTTCTCCCAGGATTTAGACTGGCGTAAGCCCTGGCGGCAGGAGTCTTCAGGTGAAGACGACTGCCTGGCTCTTCGTGGCGTTGAATTTCAGCCGCCATTTTGTTGCCCATGAACCGAAGGCGTCGCACCCGCGTTGGAGGCGGTTTCTCAGCATTTGGGTATTCATGCTGGGAGTGAACACGGACGTACCATCCGCGTACAACGCCAGTTCAACTCCTGCCACTTTCGGGGCGTCGCGAGTGTACAGGGAGTACAGCGAGGGGCCGAGGACTGGCCCCTGCGGCACTCCTGCACGTGTCTGCCGGTCTGTGGAAATATCCGTTCGTATTGCATATTTTCTTTGTTTCCTCGAAATCAAAGGTGTGCTTCTCGTCAATACTATGTTCCGCCATAGCAGATTTGTTGGTCTGACCCAAGCGTACATGCATGATGTGTTCATTGCGGCGCTGTGAGATGCAACGCTGCGTCTGTACAATACAATGCATCCCACATTCGCATCCGATCTTGTACACACCGTCCTTGTGGATTCTTGGTTGAGCCGCGAAGGGCTTTAATTTTTCCTGCTGCTCGGAAAAGGGTCTTGACTTTATGTTTGTTGAGAATTCTCGCGATCTTTGCCGTTGTAGGACCCCCCCCCCCCCCCCCTTCCGCCACCGCCAGCTGCATCGGGCGATTCCGCGGGAGCGTGATTGGCCGGCGGCGGGAAGCGGAGAGCGGTGCAGCGACCGACGATATCCCGACACTCGCTGAGTGGCAGTCAAGGGTTGAGCATCGCTCCTCTAACTAGCGCACTGTGAGCCATAGGCCCCGCTTGCACGGGGGTGCAAACAGAAGTGTTTTCCGTCTCTGTTTTTATTAAAACACTGACGGGCACTTGCACCGAGGTCTTACGAAAACGGCACTAGGGAAGGTTTGCATGGCGTCGCCTGACGGCAGAATTGTTGTGGCTCCTCGTCGAGGTGGTATGTCGAGCTTGGGTGGTGCCTTGTTACGGCGGTATCTTTCCGCTGACGACACGACGCGCGTTTTCTTGTTGCCGCGGGCCGCGCCGTCGGCCGTTTCGAGCGCTTCGGCTGTCGCAGAGTTAGTCTCTGCCCCCCCCCCTCCCCCCCCTCCCCCCCCCCCCCCCCAAGAATAGGGTAAAAGTAGGCCAGGACCTGGAAGCAGGCCGCGGAACCACAGGAAGGTTTTCCGCCACCTCCGTCCAGAATTCCACGTCTACTATCGTTCTCTTAGGGTCAGCCATGCAATCGGAAAACCCAACGGTGACAACTGACAATCACCTGGCAGTAACCCCCTTTCCGCTCCTGACACGGCAAATAAACTCAAAACACAAACAAACAAATACATTGTCAGTATTTACGATTCCCCCCCCCCCTCTCTCACCCCTCTCTTTAGCCCGCTCCTACTTGCCAACGCCCGAAATTGCCTCGCCGATGATATCTTGAACCTAAGTCGCAAGCAGAAGTCCCGTCAACCAGCCAAAATCCTTCCCAAACCCGCAATTGCTACCCAACCCCCTGAGAGAGGACCAGGAAACAACTGCACTCGAAGGGATCCATGTAACCGGGCAAGACTCGGATGGTTTCGTGCTGGCCAAGTAAACCTTTCGCCAGCCGGGGCTTCCGGCTGCTCGGGGAGTGGAACCCACCCCAAACAGGTTTCAGGCGGTGGCCGATGAGCCAGAGACATCACATGACCCAACATAAACACAAAATCAGGTCACCCACCACCTTACTCCGATTGTCGCAGAGTTTCCCCAGAATTATGAGGAACTCTTCAAGATGCTAAAAACAGAAATTGGGGGAGGTAGTTTCCAGGCAAAATCTGCTGTTGGTGATAAAATCAAAGTAACAGTACGCATACTTGAGCACTACGCCACTATCAAAACACTTCTGAACAACAAAAACATACCCCACTACACATTCCCCACAACAAAGACACGAAACAAGAACATTGTCATCCAAGACCTACCGAGACAAATGTACCCCCACGCGATCAAAACAGACTTGACAGCCCAGGGGTACGTCGTCAAGGCGGTCCAGCAGATGGGCAATATAGGGAGCAAATGGGCCCTGTATCAGGTCACACTGCCAGATATCCCACAAAACAAAAGGGAAATAAAGATGATCCTGCCTGTCCCTGTGACCACTGAACCACTGCCCCACAAAAACAAGACGGTGCATTGCTTCAGGTGTCAAGGCCTAAACCACATCGCCGCCAACTGCAGCATGCCAATAAGATGCAGAAAGAGCGTCGAGGCCCACGACACAAGGACATGCGCACTACAACACACGGACCCACAAATAAGGTGCGCGCTGTGTGGCAAAAGCCCACACAGTGGGTTACCAAGGTTGTGAGGTCCATAAACGACACACACAGCAGGCAAAGGGCGCAAAGGCCGCCCCCCACACACGCAAACAAAACACCACGATCCCATCCAGCCACGCAAGAAAACAAAACACGACAACACACACAGACAAGGCCTGGGTAAAACCAAGGCCGGACACACCAAGGGAAACACGCAGAAATGGTCTCTACTTTGAGAAGCCACAGAAACGTAGCACCATCACCACAACACCATACACCATCACAAGATCAACAACAGGAAACACACAGCAACAACGACCAGGTCCACCATTACAGAGAAAGCTCTAGGGAACCCCACACACAGCCCACACCCTCGGATCAGGTGTTAGGCATTATGGTGCAGACCATGAACCTCTTCCTGGAAATGATAAAGGAATTCAGGGAAACCCAGAGGCAGAACACGCAGATCCTCGTTGTCCTTCAGGCAGCAGTCAAGCAGTCGCTCCCGTCAGCGGCATCCTCAGTAGTTTCTAAACCCCATCATGAATAAACGACCAAACATCCAAGACCTGACAGTGTGCGTCTTTAACGCAGACGGCATTCTTAATCAAGAGGTCGAGCTCAGAGAACTCATGAAGGAGTTCTCCATCGACATATCCATGATGGGAGAAACCCACCTAAAACCGGGAATAAAAGCGACATCCCCAACTATGTTAGCTATCGCCAAGACAGGCCAACCCAAGGCGGAGGAATGGCCATATACATAAAAAGAGGGATCCCCCACCACCAGGTATTCTTACCAGCTACCAATAAAATTAAAGCAGTGGCGGTGGAAGTAACCACTGCCACCGGACCCCTAACAATTGTTGCAGTCTACCGACCCCCACATGACCAGATAGATGAGGGAGACATAGCTGCTCTAGGGCAAATTGAAGGCAAACTCGTAATAGGGGAGACTTCAATGCCAAACACCCTCATTGGAATTCTAGAGTAACCTCCAGGTCAGGCGCCAAACTGCAACGACTAGCACGCATCCACCACTTCAAAACATGGGGTCCAGTCGAGCCCACACGTTTTCCGAAAAACGGAGGCAGGTCCGACGTGTTAGACATAGCTCTCACTAGGAGGATCCCAGGGTTTGTGGCTGCAAGGGCAATCAACAGAATGTCCTCCGACCACAACCCAGTGATTCTAGAAGTCGATGTGGGAGAATGAGTAGCACTCCCACGGTACCAGACGTCTTACAAACGTACAGACTGGGAGAGATACCGAGAGACTATCGTCTCTGATATCGCTCGCGCTCTTCCACCTACTGCCGAAACAGTAAAACAAGCGCTACAAGACTTAACAGGCACCATCTCGCAGGCAGCGGAAGACGCCACCCCTCCACAAAGGGATGGCCCATCGTAGCAAATACAGCTCCCTCAACATTTGCTAGCTCAAATTCTACATAAGAACAGAGTGGCAAAAGAGTGGAAGGTCACCAGAAACCAGGCCACCAGGAGGCTGCTCAATTGTCTACAGAGAGAACTGAAGGTAGCACTCAATGAGCGCAAAAACCAGCAATGGCAAAACCGCCTCACAGCTCTCAAAGTAGACGATCATACACTAAGGCAAGCAATCAAACAGTTCACAAAAAGACGCACTAGGATGCCGCCACTGCACGGCGAGCGGGGACTGGTCTACAGCCATGCTGGGAAGGCCAACGCCATCGCCGACTCCTTCGAGAAGCAGTTTCAAGCGGCAGAACCCCAGGATGAAGAGCATGAAGAGGTGGTCAGTCGTCAACTGGCTGTCTTCCTAAATGCTGAGGAGGACCCAGACGACGAACCCATACTTTTTGCCCCTGAGGACGTGGCAAGAGTAATCAGGTCCCTCCCTACAATAACTAACTAACCAGTTAGTCAAAAATCTCCCACCCACAGCGTCCTCAACGAGGTTACTTGTTCCCGCGAGTTCCCAGCTTGCTGGAAACATGCGGAAGTGGTCGCGATACGCAAACCAGGGAAAGACCCTCCATTCCCCCAGCACTACAGGCCGATTAGCCTCTTGCCAACTCTCAGCAAGATCTATGAACGCCTCTTGCTAAGACCCATACAAGAACATATTACCAGAGAGCAAATTCTGCCGTATTTCCAATTCGGGTTCTGGGAGAACCACTCTCACAGGTCATGAGAATGGTTGAAGCAGCCACAGAGGGCTTCGACCACAGAGGATACTGCAGGATAGTGCTACTAGACGTAGCCAAAGCCTTTGATTCAGTATGGCATAGAGGGCTACTCTGCAAGTAGTACACACAAGGGTTTCCCGGGAGCATAGTTCAGCTGATCAAAAGCTGTCTCACGAATAGAACTTTCTCCGTCAAAGTAGAAACTGCCACGACCACCAAAAGGCGTATTCGTGCTGGGGTACCATAGGGATCGGACCTGGGGCCCGTTTTGTACAGTCTGTACACTGCGGACACTGCACAGTACGTGAACGACACAGCCTTCTGCACGAGAAATGCGAACAAGGACCTGGTCAATCGTAGGCTACAAAGGGTTTTAGACAACACAGAAACCTGGGCCCGTCGCTGGCGCATCACCATCAACTCTGAAAAGACGCAGGCTATGCCAATTACCCGCATGCTCGGAAGGCGCGAACCTCCTCAACGTCCCTCCCCCCCACCCCCCCTTCCACCTTCACCTTCACCTAAACGGAACCCAACTCCCCAGGCGCAGAATCGCCAAGTACCTTATGTGGAAACCCCACATAGTGGAGGTCCACAGGAAGGTCTGCGACAGAATGTCCATCCTATACCCAATCCTGAACTCAAGCAGCTCCCTTCCTTGCCCAGTAGCAGTAAATGTGTACCAGACCCTGATCCAGCCAGTAATGGAATATGCGTGCCTTGTCTGGGGATACGCAGCGAAGCAGCACCTGGACAAGCTCCAGAGGCTGCAGAACCGAGCCCTCAGGAGGGCATTGCATTTACCCCTAGGATTCCCCATAGATGATCTGCACGCTGCAGCTGAAATCCCACTCCTGAGAGAGCGTTTCCAAGATCTGGCATGGGCCTTCTATGAGGGTTCTTCCAGATCAGGAAACGCCCTCATCCACTCCCTAGGTCGGTATGACACGTCCCGCGACAAGCACAAGCGCCCTATGACGATCTTCGACGATTAAGTCGAAGAGAAAATCCCAATACACAAGCCCAAATCCCGCTCCTTCCCATATAACACCAAACATCTCGCCAACCTCAGGCAAATACCCGACACGTACAGAACAATCATCACATATCACAGACACCAAAAAACTACACACACACATACACAGGAGAGTAAAAGCCGAAAGGCTACGAACTCCCCCACACGCTTCCCCAAAGAGGGGAAAGTGAAAGATGAGAGCAGCACGATATCCCGACACTTCGCCTGAAGATGATGGAGACGCATTCCATCGAAACGTCGCTACGAGACGACGACGGTACTCGGCTGACAACCCTTGAAATCTTCATATAAGAAATTGGCCGAGAAAGCCTGCACTCACATATAATTCGTGACGGGCTGCATTAAACCATCAAGAAGACTGACAAATAAAAAGAGTGAGGGAGAGTGTTGTGTCGTACGAATAAGACACAGCCAGGGCAAAAGCACAACAGGCTCAAAACTGCGAGCTGGTGCCAGTCCCATGGAGACCCGCCACTTGAGCGAGTTCCACCAGCGCCACGGGCGGCGCTCAGGATGAAGATATCGACTTCGCCTCGGCCAGTT